>NW_008331484.1:2289388-2356155 GCF_000622305.1 Nannospalax galili | reverse complement strand
CTTTTGAAAGAGATGTACCCTAGCTCAGAAAAATGTTATTGTATAGGTTAATGCTGTTGTAATGAAATGCTTCTTTTAATTAAAAATAAATAAAAAATAAACAAATAAATAAATAAATAAGATAGAAAACTGACTTGGAAAGAGAGAAGGTAGTAGAGCCTAGAATGAGGAAACAAAGTACAACAGAGAACACTCCTGTCCCATACACCTCAGCAGCTCTGCAGGAGGATATGCCTCAAATTCCCAGTGGCCACCAGAGTGCTCGGGATCAAGAACCACCTTACCTAGCCTTTCTGTTAACATTCATTTGTGTACTGCAGCTATTTGCTTTGGGCATGGCATGGCCATCAACCATCATGAAGTAGAGTTGCTACAGTGATTTACAGACTGCCTTAACTGGCAGTCATGGTAATCAAATAAGCAGAATATTATAGTGATAACCAGGTCCATGGGAATAGTAATGAGGATTTTACTGTTCCCCCGTGGAAGGAATGGGTATCATCACCAGACCTTCACCCAAAATGCTAGTCACCAATCCCTCCTGCTGTGCCTACACATGGTCATGGGGGATACTGCAGTATATGGGGGGGCAAATATTGACTGGAGATGGGGCACTTCACTAGTACAACTTTGTGGGTCATCAGCCATGGTGGTAGTGGGACATCATTTCGATGCAGTTTAGCTTAAGTCACCAATGGTCCTGTAGGTAAATCTTAACCCATGGTTCTTTGAGTAATCCCAATAAACTCATTGGCTCACTAGTTTGAACTTGGTTTGAATACTTTCTTTGGCTTATCAGTGCACGCTTTCAAATGAACAGACACTTTGTGATAGACTTTGACTATTGACCATCAGGTGCTAGGATCATCTTTGAGTCTTCTCTTTCCTTGAATATCTACATAAAATGCTTTGGCAAAGGTACCAACCCACTTTCCAAGTTTACCCCCCATTTCTCTATGAGTTCTTCCATCCAATCTACCCTCATATCTCACCCAGAATCCTGTGGCAGGCTCATGGCTACTTTCTAAATGGTCTACATTTTTTCCTTTGTTTTCCCTTTAAACTCCCTACTTTACTAGCAGCCAGGATTGCTGACCAGCTCAGAAATTAAACTAGGTCATCTCATTACAATCATTTCAATGCCTTTGCAAGTCATTCATAGTAATGTGTAATTGTGATATCTTGACTCCCAACTACTTATCTAAACTTATTTCCCACCATTCCTGATGCCTATCATTGTTTTTTTTTTCTTCAATTTTTTCAAAAATTCCAAGCTCTTCTCATATTAGTTCATTTTTTAACTCTTCCCTCTTCTTGGAATGCATGTTTCTCCACCCTTTCCATAGATCTTTTTCCCTCTTTCTCTCATGCAGATCTCAACCTAAATGCTCATCACTAGATTTATGTCAGCCAGCAGGTATTCTCCAGTATAGAGTCTCTTTCACACTAACAAATATTACAATGCATTTATTCACTTACTGGTTGTCTGTCCTCTTATTCAGTTTCAAGGTCCATGAAAGCCCAGAATCACTATTGTCATTTTTAGTTCTCTCTGTGCCTGGGATACTGTCTAGTAAAAAGAGGATAGTCGACTTGATAACAAATGGATGGATGGATGGATGGATGGATGGATGGATGGGATGGAAGGATGGGTATATGAAGCGTGCATGGGTGGGTGGGTGGATGGATGAATGGATGGATGGGTGGGTGGATGGATAGGTAGGTGGGTGGATGAATGGATGGATGGATGGATGGATAGATGTGTGGGTGGATGGAGGGATGGATGGATAGATGGATCATGAATTAGTAGGTGGATGATACGTGGATAGGTGGATGGATGGGTGGATGAATGGGTGGATGGATGGATGGGTGGATGGATGGATGGTGGATGGATGGATGGATGGTGGATAGATGGATGGGTGGTTGGATCATTGGCTTTGGATGTTGCTTGGATTTTGTATGGCTTATTGTTTTCATTGTTCTAGAAGGTTCATAAATACCCATTAAGAATGTTTCTGGAGGGGAGGTAGAAACTTGGAGATAACTTCCCTTTCTCTAAATACCCCTCTATGATATTGAAACAATCCAATAGAGATTTGTGAGAGGGTATTTCGATGGGGAAACACAGTTCCTAAATAAGAAAAGGACTTTCCATGGAAGGTGACTGATAAGTTGTTCTTGTTTTCCTCACATTATTGTATAAGTTGTAGGTTCACATCATAACTGAGTAGAAAGCACAGAGGGTTTCCATATGCCCTTGGCCTTTCTGTCAGCCTCCTCTGTCATTTATTCTGGTGAACTTTTTCCTTTTTTTATTTGTTTTTTTGTGAATTTCATATAATATATTTTTATTGTATTTAGATCCCCTCCCCTATCTGCACCCCCACTTACTACTCTCTGCCCAATGTCATGTTCTCTATTATATATTATCTATATAATATATACACATATATCTATGTAGATATTATATACTTATATATTACATACATGTATACCTAAGGTATATACACACATGTTATGTATCACCTATAGAGTCCAATTTGTGTTCCCAAATGTCCTTTGACGTGGATCCATCCTCTGGAGCCTGGTTAACCTACCAAGAGTCTCACCCTTAAGAAAGACTGACTCTCCCCTTGCCAGTAACCATTAATTTCTTAAGGGGATTTCTTACCTACTTCCCCATGTCTGTGCTGGGATGTTTTCTGGCTTGAGTTTACATGGTACTTGTACAAGCTATCATCAGGACTGTGAGTTCATATGAGTAACTGACCAGCTGTCTAGAAAACTGTTTCCTTGTAGTCATCCATCACCTCCAGCTCTTACATTCTTTCTGCCACATCTTCACAATGATCCCTGAGTCTTTGGAGGGAGAAGTTTAATATAAGTGTCCAATTCAGGGATAAGCACTCTGCAGTCTCTTATTCTCTGCACAGTGGCCAGTTGTGGGTGTTTGTGTTAATCACCATCTGCTGAATAATGAAGCTTCTCTAGTGAGAGTTGAGATATGTACTAATGTATGAACATAACAGTAAGTTATTTGGAGTCACTTTATATCTTTATTTAGCAAAATAATACTATTAGGCCTGCATGGCCACACGTTCCTAGGCCTGACATCAGTGTCAGGTATGGGCTCCTTCTTATGAAGTGAACCTTAAAACCAATTAGAAAATAATTGCTTGCTCCCATATTATTGTTGCCACCACTGTACCAGAGGTCATATCTTGCAAGGTCAGTTGTTGAAGCATGTAGGATTCACGGTTGGGTAAGGGTAATGATTAATTATTTGCTTCTGGTAGCATTCATAGCCCCTTCCAGCATGAAAGTTAGTCAGTGATGACAAGGCTCTGAAGTCATTACTAGCTTTATTTCTCCTTATTTGTTCTATAGCTGATATATGTAGTAGTAACTTCAGCAGCAGGTTTTTACCATCAAGTCAGGTGGGTAACCAAAAGCAGGGGTAATGGCCAGTATTGTTTGAAGGCCTACAGGAATCCTGACCAACAGATTCAAAGAGGGAGTCCAACCCTGACACTGGGCTTTTACTTTGCTACCCTGTGGTGTCTAGTAGGGATAATGTCCCCGTTATAATTCTTTTTAATCTTTCTTTTTTTATGATGAAAAGGCTTCTGTTTGAGAAGTGTAGCCCGGAAACCACTCATTCAGTGGAGCCTAGTCACCCGCACGGCTAGCAGCGTTGAGATTGGAATGGAAAAAGGAAGTGTGCGCAGGACGGGGAGAAGGGTGGAGGCGTCCAGCAGGCGTGGAAGCGAGAACCGGCATCCACAGACGCTGGGATGAGACCTAGCACCCACAGGGCGTGAGCAAAAGCTAACGGAGACGGTGGGCGGGGCTTCGTAAGTCCTCCCATCCTAGCATATAAACCATGCGAAACTCAAGATAAAAATGTGTTATGCTAGTCTGTTCACCTAGGTCAGGAGCAGGAGACCCTAAGAGAGTGAGGGCAGGTCAAACACTGGGCAGGAAGGAGAAAATTTAGTGGAATAAGAAGCTTCCGTAATGGTAAGTATCCGTATGGCTTTTTCTCAAGGTCTTCAGTGTTAGTTATCCTTCCCCACACTCCCTTCTCTAGTTTGAAGCTACTGATTAACATTCATTGACATCACTATCATTCATAGCCTTCAAGTACCAGCTACTGATTTTACCAGTGTATAATGACATATACTACCGTTACAGCATCCTACAGTGCAGGTTCACTGCTCAGTCTGTTCCTCTCTCCCTCCCCCTTAACCTCTTGCAACTACTGGTCTATTTACTGTCTCCACAGTTTTGCCTTTACAAAATGACATACGGTTGCAAAAGTAGGGCATGTTGATTTTTAAATTGGCTTCCTTCACTTAGTAGTATGTACTGAAACTTCTTTTGTGACTTTTCATATTCTGGTGTCTCATTTCTTCTTAGAAATAACAGTCCATCAAGTTCATATACCACAATTTATCTCTTTGCTTACGGAAATTTTGGGTGCTTCCAGGATTTTCTAATTATGAACAGAGTTGCAGGTACTTGTAAGTACTTCCAGCTTTATTTTATACAATGAATTCATTTATTTTATTGTAACTTAACAAGAGAAGTTGTATTTTTAAATTTGTTTATGAAATATTGCTTAATGAAGATGTGTAAAACCTTTCATTTTGAAGTTAGACAACTTCTGCCCAGCACTATCAATTATGGGTCCCTAATCACAAACATTTACTTTTTATTTCTAGACTTTGAATCATCAAGTATCTTTATAAATGAGAAACTAATATGAGGAAAAATTGATATTTAAAGAGTAATGACAGATATTTTGTATTTTCACTAATCATAGTATACATAAATATTTGTTATTAATAATGATAAAATTTAACAATAGCAACATTGTCATTGTTTCTAATATGAATTATTAGTCATATCAACATTATTAATAGCAGTAATTATTACTAGTGACTATATTATTAGTATAGTTAACATTGATAATAATGGCTATTTTCAAAGGTTTTAGGATTCCAAGTATTGTCCATGTATTAATCCCTCACAACTACTGCATGTAGCTAATTTATATTGATTATTCAGATAAGGAAACTGAGGCTCCAAAATTGTAAGCTACTTTTCTAAACTTCCACAGATACTAATTTTCCAGAGTTATAGTTTGAATTAAAAATTTCCATCTTTAAGTACTATCAAGGAACCTAATTCTAATAAATAGCAAATTAATTTTAAATACTACTATATTCTTTGTTAATTTCCATCATTTTAATATTTCTGTGTGCTGGGTATGTTTTGTTTTTTTTTGTTTTGGGGGGTTTCTTTTTTTGTTGTTTTTGTTTTGAGGGTTTTACTAGTCCCAGCCCACCTGGAAGTCACTATGTGGACCAGGATGGTCTGGATCTCACAGATCTGCCTGCCTCCGCCTCCAAAAAGCTGGGATTAAAGGCACATGCCACCATGCCCAACTAGTTTATATAGCTTTCTTTTATCTGTTATCAAGCAAAATATTCTGAATGTCACAACAAAATATTAAAATCAGTGTAGCTAAAGTACTATAACATCAGTCGTCTTCTGGTTACTAAAAACTAAAACACGTCATTTTTGAGAGAGCAATGATAATTTAAGCCCAAATTTTCATGTAAGCAATTTAGCCAATATAAATAGCTGGCTGTCCTTAGTCTTTCTGCTCTCTAAGAACAAAGCCATGTGCTACTGAAAAGTCTAAAATATCCACATTCTTTTTGGAATCCACTTTTGCTCCACACATGGTAGCTCCTACATCGCAGAGGCTGACAATCCCTTAAGTGAGGGAAACCAAGCATTATAGCTGTAGCAACTGGCTAAATTAAATCTTTTCCACAAACTTCCACTCAGTGGCCTCTGTCAAGAGCATGTTGTATCCGTCATTTGCCTCATTATTTTCAAATTGTGCTTTAGAAAGTGCATCTGGGGGTTTTGCAGCTCCTCGTGAAGGGAAAAGCTGTAATTTGCAGGGCTGATGTGACGCAGTGGGTGATGGGCTACATTCAGTCCCAGTTTCAAAGGATGATGGCAATAAGGCTTTTTATGAGCCTGGGTGAGGCTATTCGGCAATGATCAGCTTCCATCCTAGCAAAGACTATTGCTGCACGTGGTCCTCATCAAAAATAAGAGCTTCAGACAGTTTAAGGTCAGCGAGGGGGCGGGGCTTACAGAAGAGAAGAAACACAGTTCTCTGGATTTAACTGAAAATAGTTGAAATGTTAAAGCCTAAAAAGGAGGAATCTAAGGTTTTTCCTTGTTCATTATCTCTAGGATCAGTTGAACGATTAGGCATGTGAATCCCTAGTGTACCTCAGGATTCTGACTGACTTTCCACGATATGCCGATTTCAAATAATCCAATATTCTCTCTAATTATCTTCATCTGCTTTAAGCACATCTTGATTCTTTTTATTCCAAAAATATGCTTGTAATAGTAAACACTTTTCCAAAAGATAAAGATGTACTTATTTGTGGTCACCACTATTCTGCTTCTAATCAAAAGAACAAACATAAATAGAAATAAGCTTATCTTTATAATGAGAAACAGAGGCTGAAGAATACGAAGACTATTGGCCATTTTGAATATTATTCTTTGAAATCAGATGCAGGGCTTTTAGATGACGGGGACATGGTGGGGATGAAGTAATTTCAGTTTGCTACACATTGAAAGAAGATGCAAAATTATCATTCTTAAATTATGCCATGCATATGTAGTATGCATAATATAACAAAAAGGAAGTACACATCTGATTATTTACCTGGTGATTATTTCCTTAAAGATATGAAAAATGTTTTCCAATATGTTACATTTAAAATATACTTTATTTTGATGTAATGAATTACTTGTATAATTCCCTGTCTTTTGTTCTCAAACATTAGGCTTTTCAAACAAATTGAGTTGTTTGATTTAGAATTAGGTTTTTGGATCCTTTTTAAAAGTATTTGCCCTCATCATTCTAGAGAAAGGCTTAGCAATCCGACTTTGTAGCAAGTGCTTTTGGACCTTGTCCAGGGTAATGCTATCCCAAACTAAACTATTCTACCAGGGAAAAGATACTCTACCTTCACTGGACACTGCTGTGTGTCAATCTACAAATGTATGGTTTTTATTTTTAATCTTTATATGAATCTTTTTGAATGTATATTTTAATTGAATTTTCTACATTTATTATTTTTATTTTGTTATCATTTGATTTGATTTTGTAGCTTTCATACATCTTAATCATGTTTAGTTCCCACTCTTCCCTATTTGCACCCCCCATAGCCCACCCACAGGACTGGATGCATTTTGTCATATATGTTTAGGCTTATCAAGGCAAGTTAGTGTACTCAAATGCCTGTTGATGTGAGTTCATCCACTGGTTCCTGTTCAGCCTGTCTAGCATCACTCCCTTAAAGAAGATCAACACTCCCTTACCCAGCGGTGATCAGATGCCAGTGGTTTCTTTCCAAAGTTGTGATCTGCTGCCCATTTCCCAAGTTCTATGCTGGATTTTGTCTGATTGAATTTGCATGGGTCTTGTGCACACTGTCACAATTGCTGTGAGTTCATATGAGCAAGGTCCTAGGACCCTATAAGACTCTGTTTCCATATGGTCACACACCTCTTCCCTTGGCTCTTACTATTTTACTGTCCCCTCTTCCACAATGCCTTGAGCCATGAATAGGTGAAGTTTAACATAGGAGTCTTGTCCAAGGGACCCACATTCTGCAGTATCTTGTGACCTTTTGTATTCATCGCCCTCTGTTGTATGAGGGAGCTTCATTTATGAGAGTTGGGAGATACATTAGTGTTCTCTCTACCCCTTGTACCACTATGTTCCATAAGCCTGAGGTGTAGAGGATCCACAGAAGATGTGTCACTTAGGATTGGGCATCTCACAGACCCTTATTATCTATGTGGGAATGGTTTTAGAACTCTATAATTATAAAGTCTCTGCTACAAAAGAAGTTTCTTAGATGAGTGGTGACTGGGATACTTGTCCGTAAATAAAATGATCCATATTTAGCACATAGAAGGAAATTATATTTGTCTAGGGATGTGAGTGCCTTAGGGTTTTCTCTAGGATCTATGACATCTCCAAAAATGTGTATCTGACTATGTTTACAGTGACACACATGAGTTCCCTCCCATTGACAGGGCTTTAAGTCCAGTTAGGTAGCTGCTGATTATGCCTGAGATTAAAGTGCTACTACTGCACCAATAGTTTGCTATGCCAGTCATTGTTGGGATTATTAGGCTTTAAAGCTGGGGTTGGACAACTGATTGATGTTTTCCTTTAGCAACATTCATAATGTCCTCTAAAACTATGAGAGCTAGCCTTCAGGAAGGAGGCTTCCAGAGCAGCTCCAGCTCCATTGATCCAACTCCTGTGTCCAAAATACGACCTGTGTTCGGCAATAGGGTCTTTCCTTCAACTTCTGGGAGACAATAAAGGGCTGTGCCAATACCTGTGTTATTTTAGAAGTCTCTTGGACTACCCTGGTCAACAACTTGAAGAGAGATTTCTCCTGTCTGGCACTGTTTCTTATTAGAGAGCTTTCAGTTATACATATGCATTCATGTTCAAGTAGTGTATGTTTATTTTTAAATAAGCTTTGGAAATAATAGATTTCCCTCTGGTTTTTCACAACACCTAACCGTGATTTATCCTTTTCTCTCTCTCACCCCACTGAGGTCCAAGCTGACTCCAACATATTGATTTCCCAGAGGGTTTTACTGCAGGTAAAAGAAAAAGCTAGGTCCTCACAGCAGGCAACAGTTGTCTCATGGACCTCCAACTCATAATTCTTTTTGTAGCAGTTGCCATGCTTCACAGCTTCACACAACAGACTTATACCAGTGCCCTCTAGCTTGTTTTCTGTAATCTGTAGGCTTCTCAGATTCCTATTGCTGTTATGGACTGCAGCTGGGTCTTGACCGCCATTGGGTGATAACTGGGATGACCATGGGGTACGCTGTTCAGTTGTCAATTGCAGCCACAACCCCCTACCCCAAGAGCCCTGGCATAGAGCAGAGCTGAGCTGGCTTGGCTGCCCACCCAGGCACAGGGACAACCCCAGCCCCAACAGCCACTGAGCTTTGGCAAAAGGGCCAGGCAATGGATGCAGCCAAGAGGCGTTGTAGTCACCCTACTGTGCTGCATTTGGGTACACCTCTACTACGTCTATTCTTAAGGCTGTTTTTGTATCCATTCTGTATAGTGGTGTTAAGTAAAATCTAAAATATCCTATTGTTTTTATATAAATTTTCTATTGGATTTTTGTGTATTTCATACAGAAAATCATCTTCATACCCCTTCCCCTTTGGCACCTCCCATAACCTCTCTCCCTCACTTGAGTTCATAGATTCAATCATTTGTGTTAAGGTCTATCATTTAAGTTAGTTTCACCAGATGCCCCTCAGTGCAAGTTCCACTACTGAGATCTAGTCAGCCTACCTAGAGTCCCTCCCTTTAAGATCAGCTCTTCCTTACCAGGCAGTAATCAGCTGTCAATAATTCTTCAACTAAGGGCCTGATGTTCATTTCCACAGTTCTGTGCTGAGTTTTTGTCTGCTTAAGTTTGCAAGGGTCTTGTGCATGCTGACACCATTGCTGTAAGTTAACAGTCCTAGGAGCCTGTAGGACTGTTTCCATATGGTCATGCACCTCCTTCCTGGCTCTTACAATCTTTATGCCCCTCTTATGTATAAGATCATATTATCTGCCAATGAAATGTCTCTGAACTAGACCACATACTGGGGCACAAAACAAATCTCAACAAATGCAATAAAATTTAAATAATTCCATGGGTTCCAGCAGACCACAATACAATAACACTTAAGATAAATCAAATCACAATAAAGCTTAAGATCAATTCGACCATAACACATGGTCGAATTATTAGTTTAAAATTAACAAGAAAAGAAGCTCTAGTAACAACACAAACTCATGGAGATGAAACAACATGCTGCTGAATGATGCAAGGGTCAAATACAAAATTAAGAAAGAAGTGAAAGTATTCCGGGAACTAAATGAAAAGCATAATGCAGCACAATAAAACCTCTGGTACACTTTAAGAGGGTAGTTTCTAACTCTAAGCTCCTACATTAAAAAAATCAGAAACAGCAAAAGAAAGGAAAAGCAAATACAAATCAACAAAGAGATGAAAGGGGAAACATTACAAAAAGACAGCAAAAATATCCAGAACGTTGTAAGGAAATACTTTAAAAACCTATACTCTATCAAATTTGAAAACCTAAAAGAAATGAATGATTTTCTAAATTCATAGACCCTACCAAAGCTAAATCAAGAAGAGATCAACAGCTTAAACAGATCCATCACAAATAAGGAAATTGAAACCATAATAAAAAAAAACTTTACCAAAATAAAGCCTAGGCCCAGATGGATTTACAGTAAAATTCTACCAGACATTCAAAGAAGATCTACAACCAATACTCCTCAAATTGGTTCCAAAAGATAGAAACAGGAACTCCCAAACTCCTTCCATGAAGCCAGTTTTACTCTAATACTAAAATCAGGTGAAGACACAATAAAAAAAACAAACTATAGACCCATATCCTTAATGAACATAGATGCAAAAATTCTGAATATGCTCACAAACCACATACAGACACAGACACACATCAAAAAGATCATCCACCATGATCAAGTCGGCTTTATTCCCCAGATGCAGGAATGGATTAATGTACAAAAGTCAATAAATGAATAAATCATATAAATGGACAACAATCACATGGTCATCTTAATGGATGCAAAGAAATTCTTTGACAATATGCATATTTGTTAAATATCCTAGAGGGAATTGGACTGGAGGGAACATACCTCAACATAATTAAGGCTATATACAACAAACTCACAGCCAACACCCTTCTAAATAGAGAAAAGCATCCCATTCAAGTCTGGAACCAGACAAGGCTGTCCACTATCTCCATTCGTTTTCAATACAGTTCTTGAAACTCTTACTTGAGCAGTAAGATAATAGAATGAAATTAAAGGGATACTAACTGGAAAAGAAGAGGTCAAATTATCCCTATAATTTCTTTTCAGTTCAATATGATCGTCACATTTTATTTATAGACTAACTGAAGTGGAGGAATTGTTCTCATAGTGTGAGGCAAAGAGTAGAATCAAAATTCAGTCATGTACAAAATCAAACTACCTAGTCTTTCTTCCTTGGGCTTTATCATTATAACGTGCTCATGATGAACACTAGAAACAATGTAATTTTTCCCCTTTAGATTTTACTTTGGAGAGAAAAACATTTTAAAAATACATTATTTTTAAAGTTGCCTTCTAAATTCTCACGGGAAAACAAAACAAAATAAAATAAAGATAAGATAAAATATACATCAGACTAAGAAAACAGCTTTAAATTAGAAAATAAATTGTTTCTTAGCTGAAGGTTAGTTCATTGTGAACAAGAAAGAAGATACATTTTGAGTGATCATATTTATGATCTTAAGATTTGACCTAAAATTTGGTCAAAGGCACATAATTGTATCAGATTAAAACAAAAGTACAAAAGGGAGCTGGTGAAATGTTGAGGTATGGCTCTGCAGTTAAGAGCACGTATTGCTCTTACAGAGGACCCATGATTGTTCCCAGTAACCAAGCACAGTGACATAACTGCCTGAAATTCCAGCTCCATGGGGATCTGATGCTTCTGCCATCCATGGACATATGCATTCATGTGTACATACCCCCATACACGCATATCCATATATTAAAATTAAACTAATAATAAATAAAATCTTTATAAAAACCCCCAAAAATAATTTCATTTTGTTTTGTTATTGTTATTTTCAGAAGAGATCTCACTATTTTGCTATGGGTAGCATCAGGCTTTCTATGTAGATTAGCTTGATCTGGAATTTGTGATCCTCCTGGAATTTGTGATCCTCCTGCCTCAGCCTCCTAAGCTCAGGGTTAATAGGCATACATCATCAAACCCAGCAAAATAAAGCAAAACAAGACAAAAGCTCATGTTTTAAAATCAGCTGATTGTCATTATTTTTACATTTTTCAACTTCAGATACATTTTATAAATTAGAATTTATTCAGTGTGTGATTGGCAGAGTGCTAAACCCCCAAGATGTACCCTTAGCCCTGTGGTGTATGTTCCTGCATAATCACTCTCCACACTTGAGTGCTGCTTGGCCTGACCTAATGAGATGATCATGGCTGGAACAGAAGTCAGAACACAAGAAGGCCTATGGAAGGAGCCACAAGGCAAGAAGCTTGAAGAGCCCGTCTCCAGTCCTCCTAATAATAGTATCTCAGTGCCACAGCCATGTGGATCTGAATTCTGCCAACAGTCCTGTGAATTTGAAATTGTATCCTCAGCTCCAGAAAGGCTGATACCTTGATGTATCATGAGGAGACCTTCAGTATAGAACACAAACCAGCTCTGACTAGGCTTCCAGTCTACAAAACCATAAGAGAAAATATAAGTTCCTTTAAACCTCAGTAAATGTTTGTAGTTTATAGACAGTAATTTTTAAAAATTGATGTAAGACTCAATCACACGCTAATACTCATTCAGACACAAGTGTACCACAAGGAGCATCACAGAACTCTTTGCCATGATGGATCTAAGACTGTAATGGGTGGCTCCTGATATACCCTGAAACATGTGGAAAGAGCCACATAGATGTTCAAGGGCATAAGACAGAGGAAGACAAGAATTAGAGACTGGCAGGATAGGGCTGGGTAGCCTTTAATCAAACTAGTCAAGGAGCATCTATCCAAAGACGAAACCAAAGCCAAATGATGAACATAAAAATAGCTCACAAAGTCTGTGCTTAGATTGTGTATAAAGAGCTGCAGGCATGTGGGGAAGTGTTTATCTCAGTTCACTTAAAGGAAGAACTAAGAATTTGCAGTGTTCCAAGTTCTTTTGTTCAAAAGAAAGATCTTGCTTTCACTCAGGAAAAAAAAAAAAACACGAAAAATTACACAAGAGAGAGTGAGCTGGCTTGGAAGAGAGATGTCACGTCCCACAACAAAACCACTACATAGGAAGTTTATAGAAGATGTTAATAACTTAGAGCAAAGAACAGTTTTCTTGGCTATTTCAAATTGCAAACAACACAGAACTGTATCACAGTAAGAGTGAGAGGAAGGATGGGTAAAGGATTGGTGGTAGATTTGGTAAACTAGGAAAAAATAATGGTTCTCACCAAATGTATATAGAATTAGCTGAACTTTTAAACTTTTCCATACCTAAATATTTCTTAAGACTATCTAAATCACATTAAAAACTTGCAATCTCATTATTTTTCCCAATGGTAAATCACAAGAATTCAGTTAGCATTTTTAACACAAATGCTGAAACTACATAGCAAATGTCATTTGGATCAAAATTAACTTATGATCAGAATGAGTGTTAGAGTTTAAAACTGAGAGCCTAGATGGCTTAGTTGGTAAAGGCACTTTGTGGAACAAGCCTTGTGACTTGAGCTTGAGACCCAGATTCCAAGTAAAAGTGGACAGAGAGAATTGACTCTATAAAGTTGTGCTCTGACTTTCACATGTGCGCTGTGACACGTGCCCACACATGTTCATCACACACCTATCTACCCCACACAATAATAATAAAAATCAAAACAATAAAAAGAAATGAAAGTGGTGAGTTTCTCTTTACATATTCCTCTTATTGGCATAGCTAATATTCAGTAACAAGATATGGAGATACAGCATGTATGTGTGTGCATGATTTTAAATAGGAGCATTTCTTCTCCTTCTCTACCTCTCAGAGTAGTAGCAGTGAGTAATCATATACACCAAAAAATAAAGCTGAGGAAATTTCTTCAGAATTAATTAACTGCAATGTGTAAAATTTTAAAAAGTGCTTTCAAATAAAATCCTTAGTTCTAATTAATCCCAAAGAGAGTGAAAGATTATGTTGAAGTAAAACACAATTTTCTTCTCTCAAGCCTTACTTTGTATTTTCATCCCTTGAGCAAGCTGAATTCAAAAATCAGGAAAAACAGTATATAACCACATATTTAGAATGCCAGTGATACACATAACTTAAAACCTTTTGAGTTTTACATAAGCAAATCAGCATTCTTAATCTTGCAGCTAGTGAGCTTTAATACTTCCTATTAAGCCACTGATGGGGTCTCCAGATCTTTGGAAATTCTTGTTAATTTGACCAGTGAAAAACATGTTTGATTTTAATGCCAAAGACTCTGCCAACTTTAGTGAGATCCTTAACAATGTTAACTTTGCCCTGTTATGGATTAAAGATTCTTCATTTAGTGAACATATTATCATTAGGAAACAATTTCATATTAATATAATAGACATTGACTAAATTTCCTTTACTCCAAATAGGGAGTCTTAAAATTATCTGAGAAAAAAATTGTTTAATCTTCCTATGCAGAAATGAATAGCGGCAAAAAGTTCAGACTATGCACTTGCTACATTACTTAGCAGTAATTGCAAGAAGGTAGTCAGAGTAATTGCAAGTATATCAAGAGTGTTCCACTTGGGCTCAGTTGACATAGATACATTTTGTGGAGGTGCCCTCTGCATTTATGGGTGTCTAATAGTGTCTGGCCTCTACTCAGTAAACTCGGCAGCATCCCTCAGTTATGGCAACCCAAAATGTCTTGAGACATTGACACACAACCCACCATGCACCTCTCACTTTCAGTGAGCAAAATAAACCTTGCTGAGAAACACTGCTAAAAGGTAATGTTTCTCCAGAACTTATAATATCTAAAGAGAAGGGTGGGATACCTTCCTGAAACATTCAATTTAGGTACAAGGATTATTTTGAGTTAAAAACATTTGAAACACTGCAGGTGCATGAAGAAATCTGTTTCTTTCAGAAAGAAAATAAAATCCTCTATAAGAAATCGCTGGGCACCAGGAGGAAAGCAGCCTTCTTAGCACCAGGGACTTGGAGCCAAGGTAGACAGAAGTGCATATAAACAATGAATAAAGGTAAAACACAATCCTTCTGAATGGCCCTTGTTCTCAGAGCTGCTTTCCCATGATTAACTGCCCTTCTTGATATAAGTCTGTATCTAAGTGTTCATCTCTCACTGCTTCCTCAGGTTTTCCCTTCCTCCAGGGTCTCTGATGTCATATACAATTCTTCTTAATCAAATTTGTATGCTTTTCTACTTTTACTTTGTCTTCAACAATTGTGTTTATAGATTTACCCCAAAACCTTAAAAGTAGAGGTAAAATTTTGCCTCCTCTACAGAAGTAAGTTTAAATGCTTTACAAATACAAATTTATTTAATCCTTAAGAGTATCTTATACTGTAAATGTTGATTTCAACCCATTTAATAAATAGTGGAAACACTAGCGGAGAAAGTATTATCTCCCTGTGTTCACACAATGGAAACACATTTAGTAGAACTAATATTTAGACCAAGACAGACTGATATCTTTCATAGATGTGTGCTACAATCATTCATTCTGCATACAGAATATACTAAGAGTTTTTAATATGTGGGTATGAAGAAGTGAAAGATGAACACAGCATCATTCCTGTCCTCAAGGTGCTCAGAATTTAGTAACAGTGAGTCAGGGTAGCTGCTAGCATGGAGGGAAGGAAGCAGGTAAAATAAGGGGTTCAATTATGACTGATAACTGCTGTCTTCCCCCTTCAACCTCTTCTCCTGACATAGCAAAGTTCTTTATCATTTTCTGGCCCTAAATACATAACAATAAATTCCATCACTGTTGCAGTCCATGTCTATACAGAATTGAATGGCGTTTGAGAGCACAATTCTGAGCTGCAGAGATAGATTAGTGATGCATGTGTTTGTTGTGCACGTATGAGGACCTGAATTCAGATTCCCACCACTCTTGTAAATGCCTGATGTGACAGCATGTGTCTGTAACCCCAGCACTGGAGTGGGGAGCAGAGACAGGGGATCCTGGGATTTTGTTGACCAGCCAGCCAAGCTGAGACCATGAATTCCAAGTTCCTTGAGAGACCTTGTCTCAAAAAATAAAATGGAAATTGGGGTGTGGTGATGTATACCTTTGATCTCAGCACTTGGTAGACAGAGGCAGGTAAATCACTATGAGATTAAGGCCAACCGGTCAACATAGTCTGAGTTCCAGGCCAGCCAGGGCTACAGAAAGACCCTGTCTCAGAAAAAAAAATATGAAATGTGATAGATGACACCAAATGACACGTGGTCTTCACACAGTGAGGTTCCATGTGCTTTCACACTTAAACACACTCATACACACAATGAAAAATAAAGTATTCCTTACTAGTAGTATGTGCAATTGAATAAGGATCTTTGATCAAATGGCTTTTGCCACTCTACAAGAATGGGTAAAGAGAAAGAGTGAACTTCGTGAAGCACACACTCCGTAAATCCATAGACTGGGCTTCAGTTTCGGTCATGACTCAGTCTGACCAGATCACTGGGAACTTTCAAGTATCTGTCTCAAGATGTAAATTTATGGATTTGTACTAAGTAGTATCTAAGATCCATTACACTTCCAACAGTCTGTAGGTCTGAGTTATATGACAATGAAACGTATGGACCTGCATTATCCCAAATAAAATATCTGAAATACAAAGGTGAACAAATGCTATGATTGGCTTAGCCTTCAGAGATTCTGAAGAATTCTCTAATTTGAAGATGTGAAACCATGTTATCATCAATCACTCATCTTCTATGGGCAAATAACCATGTCCATTGAAAATCTACTAGTGCAGCTCAATGTTAATCTTAGCAGTTTCTGGGGACATGTTACCTAGTCTGTGTGGAAGTTCATATGCTTGAGATATTTGAGAGTAGTTCTACCATGCTGCTTTTATGAGCAATTTGGAATCTCCCATATTCTTTGAATGAAGACCAACAAGTGAAATGACTAGCTTAAGAGACCCAGCAAAGCCTGGACTGGAATGGGACCAGAGGCTCAGTCAGACCAGGTATATTTCAACTGAGCAAGCAAAGAAGGCAAAGGCTTAGACCAGGAATGCTTCATCAGTTATTTCATCAATGTCAGAAAAAACAATGCTTATGTTATTTGGATTTTATTTTATCAAACCTACGTAACAAATTTATTTGCCATGTAAATCATTCTTGATGTGTCCACTAAAACTCATTATAACCATATTCAAACTAAGACAAGAAATAATCCATTTTCTTGGTTTTAATCATGTCTTTAAAGATTACATATGAAATTCTCCATGGACTGCTACTTTTATTATTTTTTATGTGTATGTGTGTATTGCCTGCATGTATGTAAGCGCACCTGTGTCATAAAATGCCCATGGAGGAGAGGCTGTCGGATCCCCTGGAACTGGAGTTACAGACAGTTGTTAGCTGCTATGTGGGTGCTGGGAACCCAGGTCTCCTGCAAGAACAGCCAGTGTTCTTAACCACTGAGCCATCTGTCCAGCCCCTGGACTTCTATTTTAAGAGACACATCTGAGAAACATGAGGAATAAAGACAATCCTTTGATTCAGTTAGTTTCCTTTCAGATACTAAAAACTTATATTTGAATAAAGACAGATGAAATGTATCATAAGGAGCAGAGCCCAAAATGTATACAAAGTGCTGTAGAAAAGCCTTACTTTTAACATAGATTGAACTTAGATTCTCAAATATATATATATTCCAATGTAACTGTGTGCCCTGTAATAATGACTGAAAAATGAAAAAAAAATTCATTTATGTGAATGGTACCCTTACCTTGCCATTTCATTTGTTTCTAAGATGATTTTATCCTCAGTTTCACACATTACACTTTAAAACAACATGTAAAGCAATAAGATCATGGCATAAACTTGACAAGTGCATGTTTCTGTATTTGTGTCCAAACAAAAAATAAAATGAATTGTAAAATAATTTTCGCGTCTCTAATACAGTAGGTGCTTAATATGAAAAAAGATGTCTTATTGGTTTCTTAATGCTGTGTAACAGACAACCACAAATTTGGTGAGCTAAAACAACATACACTTATTACCTTACCTTTCTCGAGGCTAATTTTTTTTTTTAAAAAAAAGCAGGTTCTAGGGGCTGGAGAGATGGCTCAGTGGTTAGAGCACTGACTGCTCTTACAGAAGACCCGGGTTCGATTCCCAGCACCCACATGGTTGCTAACAGCCATCCATAACTCCAGTTCCAGAGGAATCTGATGACTTCTTCTGTCCTCCATGGGCATTGCAGGACACAGATGCACTTACACACATGCAGGCATTTCACTCAAAAATAAAAGTAAATATTTTTTTTAAAAAGCAAGCTGTCAAGAGAACTGTATCCATCATGGCTACTTAGATGACATCCACCCTTCAGTCTTCCAAAAATGACCTCTTTTTTTGTTTGTTTCCCAGCGAATGGCCCTTTCTGGTGTTAGTGCCCCTCTGTCTCCTACATCCTTTGTCACATCTCCTTTTCTGACTCCCTGTGCCTCACTCTCTTTAAAAACTCCTTTTTGTGATAATCCAATATTAATCTCCTATCTCAAGACCCTTACGTTACTCATATCTACAAACTTCTGTATATGGAAACATACTCACATCTTATGGGAGTAAGGCTTGAAGATCTTTGGGCAGGGAATGTAATTTACCAAGTACGACAGTCCAGCTCAACTATTTTCTATTTATCATGCATGTGGACATAAAGATTCTGAGAAAGTTCATTTATCCATGTGCAGTCCATTTTATTTATTTAAATATTTATCATTTTTATTTTATATGTATGAGTGTTTTGCCTGCATGTATGTAAGTACACCCATGTAGTGCAGTGCCCACAGAGGACAGCAAAGAGTGTCTAAGTCTTTAAAACTGGAATTACAGACAGCTGTTAGCCACCATGTGGGTGTTAGGAATTGAACCTTGGTCCTCTGTAAAAACAATAAGTGTTCTTAACCACTGAACCATCTCTCCAGCCCCGTGGCATCATGGAATCCTAAAATATTGTGATAGAATAACTATATGGTGATAGTAAAACTCTCAAAGTTGTTTGCCTTTTAAAATTTCTTCTATGAAAAATGTCATTGTTCTAAATAAGGTGCCGTCCTACACCAGGCATATTGGAACTCAACAATCTCTTAAGGCCATCATAAAAGTACTTTTTGTCCATAGTTATAACTAGAAAATAACTTCTGAAAACCTTAGTGTAAGGATGTGTTGACAAGGAATCTAAATAATTTGGAGGGTAAGTTCTTTTTAATTTGTAAAGTGTAGTTGTACTCTCAGTTATTAATTATTATCACCAAAGCTTGTGTTTAACTGAGTTTCAATAGTGCATTTGTGTTATGAGCCACATTTTATCCTTGAAAAACATTTCCTTTTTCGTAAGATATACAATACTACAAGCCCATTTTATAGATGCAGAAACTGAGGTTTTATGCAACCAAGTGCACTCTCTCCCTAATATACAAGTAAAATTTATTCCAACTGGAACCTGCTCACAGTCGTATGCAGAACAAGATGGCCTCAGTTGCCAGAAAACTGTCACCATAAAAGGTGCCAAAATTTCTGAACCTTCTTGAAACTGTTGTTTTTCATTTATTTTTTACAGTGCTCCAGGATCTTTTGAATTCTTTTTTTCCATTTTGTAGATAGAAAGCTGAAGTCTATTATATTTTAGTCATACTTCTACTTTCTAAAGCGTTGTGTATAGTACCATGAAAATAAGAACCTAAAAGTTAAGTTAGATTCAAATAGCAAAATAAGGGCTTTCTGAGACTTGTGATCCTGAGCTCCTGCTTTTCTGAGACTCCTAGAGACCCACCTTCTTAGTTCTCAGAGTTCCTCAGATTACAGGGGTCTGTTCCCAACCTGGATCTATGCTGGCCATCCTGGATCTGTGAAGCCCTCTATTCTTGGCACAGCTTGCAGTCCTGAGTTCCTTTCCTGAAATATCTCTGTGCCCAGAATATCATGGCTCTGTGTACCCCAAACCCATGAACTCTTGGCCTAGCATCCAACCGGTTCACCTATCCGCCCTCAACTCACCCCACTTGCTCAGTAATCGTGAAATCAATCCTGGAATCTCAACTGAAAAGTTGCACTTATTGTTAGCTGATATTACTCTTTCCAGTTGCTTTGGCAGACAGAGTTGGTCATTTCTCAATAAATCCATAGCAGTGAAATTTCTTAAAAATCATCAAGTTTAGACTAGAGAGATGGCTCAGTGGTTTAGAGAACTGGGTGCTCTTGCAGAGGACCCTGGGTCAGCTCCCAGCACCTACGTGGCAACTAACAACCTTCCAGAATTCCGGTTTCAAGGAATCTGACACTGTCTTCTAACTTCCATAGACATTGAACATTAGGGGTGTATTTACATGCATGCAAGCAACACACTCATCATATAAAATTTTAAAAATAATAAAGATATTCAAGTTGGTCATTCCTCTCTGCTTCATTTCCTTCTGCCCTTAGCAGAGATAAGAATATATAGGTAGTGAATAAACAGCAAACGTGCCTCTTATTTGTTGAGCTCCAATGCAGAATATATGAAAAAGGAATAAGAAAGAACTTTTGCTAATTCTCATTTTTTAAGAAAATCCAGTTTCAAGTACCTCCCGCTGCTCCAAGGCCAGGCTTCCCTGCAGGCTAGTAAGCCCCTATACTTCCCAGTCTTATAACCTTTCCTTCCATGCAGAAATTTTGAAACTTTCCAAGAGTACCTGACTTGGTGTCTGGGGTGAGCTGGCCAAATCGTGCTACATCCATCCCACTGCTTTAGGACCATGTGTAGTCCCTCCCACTGTTCCAGGGCTTAATCATCCCTACTGATCAGTAGGGAATAGTGTATCTATTCTTCATCTCTTCTGCTTGGACCTTGACACTATCTATCTGAGCCTACTGAAGTGGCCCTAACTAGCCAGGGTTGCTTTGCCCTCTGGGAGAGTTCCTGAGCAGCCTGACTGGAGCCATCTGGTCCCTCCAATATAAAATAAAGAGAACCTGAAGCCTAGACACTCTCCTATAGTCCTACCACCACCACTGGATTTCATGCATTCTGTCATTTATGTTAAGGCCTATTAAGTCAAGTTAGTATCCCCTGATGTCTCTCATTCATCCACTGTGGTCTAGTCAGCATATCTAGAGTCACGCTTAAAAACTAAAAATGAATCTACTATATGACCTTTAGACTACTACTTGGCATATACCCAAAATACTCATGCTACTGCAGAGATGTTTGTACATTCAGTTTTGTTGTTGTTCTTTTCACAATAGTTAAGAAATGGAAGCAACCTAAGTGCCCCTCAACTGATGAGTGAATAATGAAAACGTGACACATCTACACAATGGAGCTTTACTGGGTGGTAAAGAAAGAAAATCCTGAAATCCGCAGGAAGATGGATGGCACTAGAAGCTGTTATACTAAGTGAAGTAACACAGACTCAGAAAAACAAGTGGTGTATGTTGTCCCTCATTAGTGGAGCTTAGCACCAAATTCTTATATATGAGTATATATCTTGATATAACTGCAGGAGCCAGGAAAATGTTAAGAAATCAGGGAAGTAAAGGAAAAGAAGGAGCCAGAGAGAGGAATAATAAAAGAAAGGTGCTACCAAGGGGGAAATGGGTAAAATTGGGGTATTTAACTGGGAAGGAAAGAGGGAAGTTTATATAAGGAACCATGGTGGTAAAGGGGAAAAAGGAGCTCAAGAGAGGGGGGATGATAGGAGGCAGTTATTTTCAAGTGTAAAATGGGGAAAATGGGGGTATTTTAAATGGGGAGGGAAGAAGGAGGGTTAGACACAGAGAGAAAGAGAAAGAAAAAGAGAGAGAAGAAGAAGAAGGAGGAGGACGAGGAGGAGGAGGAGGACGAGGAGGAGGAGGAGGAAATAAGTAATGCTTAGTTCATGTGAAAAACCAGGGGGAAATGTGTTAGTTCAAAATCCTACTGAAAAATTACACATACACTATCTCTACATGAGTCCATGTGTATAGCTCAAGGCTATATAACAAGAAACAGTGCCAAATAGGAGAAACCTCCCTTCTTGTTGATGGTCATGGTACTCACAATATTACACAGGCTATTACCACAGCCCTTGATTGCCACCCAGAACTTGAAGGTAAGAGCCTAGTGATGAAGACAGGATATACTTCAAACACAGAATTTGGAGCTTTGGAGATTGAACTGACCAGGAAGCCACCTCCCTGAAGCATAGCTCTCATAGTTTTGGAGGACACTAATCAAACTGCTAAGAAAGAACATCAATCACAATGACCAACAAGGCAAACTATATTGGTGCATTAGTGGCTCTTTTATCTTGGTGGTAATCAACAACTACCTAACTGGATGTAATGCACACTCAATGGGAGGAAACTCGTGTGGTACTGTAAACACAGCCAAATACACATGGCTGGAGAGGTCATAGATCTTAAAGAAAACCCTAAGTCTG
Organism: Nannospalax galili; assembly: GCF_000622305.1. NCBI lineage: Eukaryota > Metazoa > Chordata > Mammalia > Rodentia > Spalacidae > Nannospalax > Nannospalax galili. The sequence goes on along the minus strand of NW_008331484.1, from coordinate 2,333,788 downwards.
TCACATCCCTAGACAAATGTTAAGTCCTTACTATATGCTAAATATGGATAGTATGTTTAAAGACAAGTATGCCAATCACTACTCATCAAAGAAGTTTCTTTTGCAACAGATACTATTACAGTGTTTCACAACTGGTCACACACAGAGAATAAGTGTCTGTGAGATGCCCAACTCATAGTGGCACATCTTCAATGGAACTTCTATAACTAAGGCTCATGGAACGTAGTGGAACAAGGGGTAGAAAGAATATTAATGCATCCCTCAATTCTCATTAGTGAAGCTCCTTCATGCAACAGAGAGCAGGAACAAAAAAAAGGCTACAAGTGGCCAAAGTGTAGAGAGTAAGAGTCTACAGAGTGTGGGTCCCTGGAAAGAACTCTTATATTAAACTTCAACCACCCAGGGCTCAGGGACCATTGCAGAAGAGTGAGTGGAATGATTGTAAGAGTCAGGTGAGGTGATGCATGACCATATAGAAACAGAGTCTTAAGTTTCCTGGGACCTTACTCATGAACCTACAGTAACGTTGTCAGCAGCAAACAAAACCCCAGCATAAGACTTGGGAAATGGGCAACAGGCCCGTGTTAGCTAAAGAACTATTGGCAGCTGAATACTGCCAAGTAGGGGAAAGTTGATCTTCTTCAAGTGAGATCTTCCAGATAGGCTGGCTAGTGGTTGAACTTGCACTGAGGGACATCTGGGTTACACTACCTTGACTCAATGGGCCTTAATGTATGTGACATATTTTTTATGAAATGCACAAAAATTTAATAAAAATATACATTAAAAACAAGGAATGTGCAGTTTCATATTTTAATGAACCCAGGCTTGAGTAAGGAAGGTCTCTTCAGACATCCAAGGGCAACAGTGACTTGATTCAGTGGGCCAGCTCTGACTGAGTTCAAATCAGAAAAGATACCATTCATAACAGTAATTCTAGAAACACTTCATAGAACTTCCAAACCCTTCTAGGCACATTTATTTATCTCCCATTTGCTCACTGTGGAAATGCAATCAGTCTGGGGAGATGGTGCAGTCAAGTCTGTAAACAGTTATTACATTTCAATTAAAGCTGCATGAAACTCTACATGTTTGGTTTGCAGGAAATTAAAGCAAATCTTTTTTGATGTTTCAATTCACAAGGGGGCCTGACCCACACATTTGGCTCTGGGCATAACAGACAGATCCATTCAAACATCAAAGACTATTTTCCCAGCATAACACATTTGGCCTGGAGTTAAATTTTCCTGAAATACTGGCCTATACTGAAACTCCAAAGTTTTAAAGCTGCTTCAGGAGTTTTGCCAAGAGAAGTCAACTTCGGTAGGCCTTCCAGTATAGAACATTGCTGGTCAATCATTCTTCACGGAACAGGCTCTTGACCAATTTGTTGCCTTTGTTGAATGTTCCCAAATCATTGAAACAAAAACCACAGGTTTTCAAGATGGAGGTTTAAGAAGAGAATTAGCATTTACTAAAAACATCTATCATGTCCAGTCACTTTTCTTGAATTATCTCATTAAATTCATGCACTAAAGCCCTGAACATATGTTTTTCCTTCTTCAGATGAAAATAATTATGATTATAAAGAAGAAACTTGGATTGCATTGATCTGCAAAGGTAGCAGGAATGTACGCAAACCTCTCCACTGCCCAGGCACATGACAGTTCTCTATCTTCTGCTGAACAAAGATGTGGAGACTCTAGTTCATGTTCCTAACAATCACATCCTTTCCTTTTTTTGTTTTCTGTGCCCATCACTTCTCATAGACACCCTTCATAATAACTGAGTTGGTCGTCCACTCTTTGTATGTACCTCCACTCCCCTTTTAGGAAAAAAAATGAAGAAGCAACGGTCAAATTATAAAGGAACCGCCCTCTCCACTCCCAAGATGTGTTACATATGGCAGGGTGGGGGTTGTGCAGGAAGAGCAAGACTGCAGGCAGAATTTACTGAGGAGGACTTCACACTTCCATCAGTTCCTATGAAAAATAACATATGGAGGGAACATTTATTTGAAAGAACAGATTTGTTTCTAGTTGCTCTCCAGCAGTTGAAAGAGAAAGAAAGGAAAAAAAAGCCTTTTAACAGCCATCTGAAAATACTCCCCCAATGAGAGAAATATAGTTGATCTTTTTCAGACTGCAGAATTAACATTAAAAAATCTGAGTCATAATGATTCAATTTAAATGTATTTACTGAGCTCCTATTACCATGAATCTACCTCTCTGCTAGGGATGGCATGATGTCTGTCCTCAAATCTTATGTTTTATATTTTTGAGAAAAGGCACTTAGCCACATTGTATCTTCTTTTAACTGTTTTCAAATCATTTCTCTATTTTAATTATTTTTTTATATTTTTTAGTCTCTGGAACTTTGTGATAAATATAACCCCAGTTTTATTTCAGATGATATGGACAGCATCCTGCACCCTATCACTTTTGTTTGCAATAAGTCATTTGTCCCCTAACACTCCAGTTATTGGTTCAGACCTGGAATGATTCACAACTTTTGGCACTGTAAAATTCCTCAGGCCCAGAAAAAGGGCATTGTCAGGAGACAAATTAAAAAGTTCAATTTAAAATTGTTTCTGCCCTTCAAATTCCTGAAATATAAAAATATTCACAGCAAGCATATGTCTAGGTTGGATTTCAACCACATGAGAATTAAGGCAAACTAGCCTCTTGGAAATCTTGTGTTTTTTGAAACCAGAATGCAAAAGAAAGGGAGAACCCTGGGGTTGTCTTTGAAAATACACATGCAAGCTTTTCTCATGCACCCAGACTAACTAATCTTACAAATAGCCCTTCCTTTGTGCTGGCCATCCCACCCTTTAAAGCCTCACTGAGCATCCTTCACCTTCCAGAAACACTCTCATAAGAATCATTATTTCTCCCTATTAAGACTTGCCTCTATTGCAAATCATTGCTGGTGTGTATACATGAGGTTCTACGTCATCTTGTAACTGCTCCTTTGAATAGCTGTTTATCTGACCTTCCGAAGACTTCCCAAAAGAAAGCCTTTTCAATGAGAGATGATCCCAAAAAAGGAGCTATAAAATTTAGACCTGAATAGTCAGAAAGACAAATGCTCATCAGCACAGAAGGTAAATTCAGGATGAATGTAAAATTATCATCAAATGCTGTTGTTAAGAAAAATAAAGGAAGTTTTCTTTTAAGTTGCATAATGAAGGGAAATGAAAAGTACATTTTTATGATACAAATATATTTAAAGTTGGGAAATTCTATGTAGATAGTAAAACAAATGCTGGTAGATTTTTTAAAATGTTTTTTTTTAAAGAAATTCATGCGAGTACACCATATGTACATCATTTCCTTCCCTCTCTCTTCCAATTCCCCCATGTCCCCCCAACTATCTCCTTTTGAATTCATGGCCTCTTCTTCCATAATTATTATTGTTTCGTGTGTGTGTGTGTGTGTGTGTGTGTGTGTGTGTGTGTGTGTGTGTGTGTGTGTGTGTGTGTGCACATAACCTATGCAGTCCAATTACTTGCTTGCACATGTGCTGAGGTGGGGTTAGGTAACCTATCCAGAGGCTCGTTCTTGGAGAAAACGGATTCTCCTCCCCTTAGCAGCCCAACATTGGCCATCTATAGTTCCTATCTATGGATGGGGCCTTGTGAAATTTCCCCCATCCACACTGGCATGTCAACATGTGTGGTCTTGTGTAAGTAACCATATTGTTGGGATTTCATAGAATCAGCATCCCTGTTATGTCTAAAAGACATTATCTAACAGCAACTGTCCTGGTCCTTTGACTCTTACAACCTTTCTGCCCCTTCTTCCAATATGCTCCCTGAGTCTTAGGAATAGGAGTTATATTGTAGATGATGCCCCAGTTGTGGCTGAGCACTCTACGGTCACTTATTCACTGCATTGTGACCATTTGCTGATCTCTGCATTAGCCTCTGTCTGCTACAGAAAGAAGTTTCTTTGATGATGGGGGAGAGCTGTAATTATCTATGGGTATATGGATGAATATTTAGAATGCATTTAGGAAAATGTCAGTAGTAGGTTCTCCTATGGAGTCTATGAACTCTCCAGCCATGGGTTCTTGGCTAGGTTTATAAGACTAAGTATGAATTTTCTCTTATCTAGTGGACCTTATGTTCAGACAGTTGTTGGTTACCCCCAAGATAAAAGTGCCACTATTGCACCATTGGGGATATCTTGCTAAGCCAGTTAATGTTGTGATTCACAGGCTTTACAGCTGATAGGACTACTGATAACTCTTCTCCTTTGGCAGTTTGGATAGCACATTTGAGTACTATGAGAGCTAGCTCTCAAGGAAGTAACTTCCAGGACAGTACCAACTTGATTATTTCAAGTCCTGTGACAGAAGTGTGTGGTATCTTCAGCCACAGGAAATTACCTTCAACTTCTGGGAGTCAAGCAAGGACAATGACAATATTCTATGTTGTTTTAGGGGGCACTTGGGTCCTCCTGACCAACAACTCAAAGGAAAATGTACTTTGACTAGCACTGAGGTTTTTGTTAGATAGTCCATGGTTCCTTGGTAGAACATTATCACTCTGTGTAACTCCATTTGAACTGTATATGTATGTACATGTATAATATATACACACATATATTATTATTGAGATTATTCTTTCGCTTTCCTTTTGTTTTATTATATTTTTCTGTTTCCATTTTCATTTGTGTGTGGGTGCACATGTGAGTGGGTACATGTAGAGGCCAGAAGTTGATGCTGAGAATCATCTTCAATCTCTCTTCTACCTTATTCAATAAAGCAGGATCTCTCAGCAAAGCCCAGAGATTGCTGATGTCTCATCTCACTAGCCATTTGCAGAGGGAACCCCTGTCTCTACTTTCCCATGCTGGAATTATAGGGATGTCGCCATTACAGGGCATCTTCATGGGTTCTGAGGATCAGAACCTCAGTCTCCATACATTCTGAGAAAGTGCTCTAACCACTGAGCATCTCCCCAGTCTCCCATTCTCTCATCTCAATGTCACTGCTATTCCAGACAGTGCAGTCTTCCATTGTCAGCCCCTCAGTCCCCCTAGATCATTCCTCCACACAGTATCCCAAGTGGTTGTGTTTGAACTATCATATTACATCCCTACTGCAAACATTCTAAAGTCTTCCATACCACTAAAAGAAAAAGCCACATCCCTGACAGTGACTTCAAAAGTTTTACATGTACTCTGCTCCCATCCCATAATTCTCAGCTCTTTCTTTTCTCCTGATCTCCTCAGCTTCTGTTACATTGACTGTTCTCTCTCTTCTTCTAACAACACATTAGCAATCCTGGTTCGTTGACTTTTCTCACTCTTCAAAATGCACTTTAACCATTAATGGAAGATTTTCTCACACCTTCTATGAAGTTTTCATTGGTTGTCACCTTATTAGCAAAGTTGATCCTCACCACCTTATTGAAAATTTAATCCCTCAGACTCTGTTTTGCTTTATTTTTACCACATATTCAAACCGAACAATAGAATTCACTTGTTTATTTCATATTAAATAATAAACTCCACCAAAAAACTGGATTTTGTTGTTCTTATGAACCACTATATCCAGCATCTACAACTGGGCCTGGTACAATATTATGATGAATGACCATCAAGAAATTAAAAAGAATTACAATAAGCTAGGTGTGGTTGTGTAAGCCTTTAATCCTGGCTATGAAATCAAGGCCAGACTGGTCTACATGGTAAGTTCCAGGTTAGCTAGGGTACAGTGAAACCTTGTCTCAAAAACCCAAAGCAACAACAACAAAAGGAATTATAATACTATGTCCTAGGTGAAAGAAATTTCCTGGTGTATTTCCACCCAAATGCCACAGTTCTGAAAAAAAATTTAAAAGTAAGGTAAGAGTGGAGCCTTCCAGATCAATAAGACTAGCTCTCATGTTATCAGAGGATATTATATAAGCTGCTTAAGGAGAAAACCCATCAATGGTCCTACCCAGCTGTAAGGCCCAATAAGCAAAAACAACTGACACAACAAGCTGTTGATATTGGTGCAGTAGTGGCACTTTCATCTTGATATTAATCAACAGCTATCTAATTGGATTTAAGACCCACTCAGGGGGAAGGAACTCATGTGTGGTATTGTAAACATAACTAAATACTCGCGTCTGGAGAGGCCATAGATCTTAGAGAAAAACCTACTGTTGCCACTTCCTTACACCAACATAATTTCTTACTTTATTCTAAATATGCAGCCTCAAATTTACAGACAAGTGTAGCTTTCACTCCTCGCCAAAGAAGCTTCTTTTTGTAATAGATCAAGACTTTACAGAGCTCCAGAACCAATCAAATGCAGAGAATAAATGTCTGTGAAACACTAATCTAAATGACACAGCTTCGATACAACCTCCGCACTTAGACTGTGTGCATGCCTTTACTCTCACAAGAAAAGTTTCCTTATACAGCAGATGACTAACACAGAAGCCCACAACTGGCCAATGTGCAGAGAACAAGAAGCTACAGAGTGCTCATCCCTGAACAGGACACATATATCAAACCTCTGCTTCCCAAGTCTAAGGGATCGTTGTGAAAGAGGAGGTGGGAAGACTGCAAGAGCCAGAGGGGGTGGATGACCATAAGGAAGCAGTCCTCCAGATAGTTGATCAATTACTCCTATGAACTCACAGCAATGGTGACAGCATGCACAAGTCCTACGCAAGCTTAAACTAGACAAAATCCCAGCACAGACATGGGAAATGGGTAAGAAATCCCAACCCAACCTAAGAAACTTTTGGTAACTGAAGGCTGCTGGGAGGAGGAAAGACAATGTCATATAGGGATGGGACTCTTGGTGGGCCCAGGGGACGGACCCACACTGAGGGGCATTTGAAGACACAAACTGGACTCCATAGTCACTACACACACACACACACACACACACACACACGTGTGTGTGTGTGTATACATATGACTATATGTATATACTCAGTACATTAAATTGGTCATATATAGGTATATGTATATATATGAGTACATTAAATTGGGTGTAGGATGGTGGGAGGAAGTGCAGAGAGGGAGGGAATCTAAGTAACATATTGTATAAAAATCACAGAATTAAATAAAAATTAAGGTAAGCATTTTTAAAAACTAGACTTACTAATATCCCCCAAATTTCTGTGTTGACATATTAGGAGAGGAGAGATAATGTGAAAGAAAAATAAGCAAAAATAGAAAAAGGGGCAGAGTGAGAAGTCATTCAAAAGTAACTATTTATAGTGCCTTGAAGAAAAATGAAAATGACTTGACACCCCTGGTTTCTAGTGTTACCTCTTTTTCTTCCATGTTGCATGGTTTGTAACGGGAGTCTATTGCTTTCTCTGTAAAATGAGGTTAAGAAAAGTTACATCCTTAAAGCTTCTGTGGGAGATGAAATGATTTATAGTGCCTATATCGTGCACGGCGTGTAGGAGACACCTGTAATGAAAACTGTACCTGCTTTAAAACGTGCTGCTGCACAGCCTATCTGCTGCAGAGAGGGCCTGGAAGCAGATGCCCCACAACAAGAACACAGCTAATGCTCAAATGTTGGCTTTCAAACATTGTTCTCAGATAAGAAGAATCAGGGCTAAATGAAGAAAGGGTAATTCCAAGGCTGGAGCAGGAAAACCATTAACATAAACTTGGAATGTATTGTGCCAGAAAATAAGAAGGTGTGAGCCAATGCACCGGTGCAGCAGAGGATGTCAGTCATAGAAAAGACTCTGTGGGGTCAAGAAGTTTTCAGGAAATCGTGGCACCTTCTGCTCAGTTTCACAGTGAATCAGAAACTGTTTTAATAAATAAGTTAATAAATAAGCTTATTAAAAGGAGGAGGAGGAAAATAGAGGAGGAAAAAGAGTTGTCTCTTAGCAGAAGAGCAAATGCATCAGACTCCAACCCCTTCCAATAACCAAACCCTGCAACAATTTGAACATTAAAATAAAGAATTCTAGAGTTATAAATCTGTGGTAGTTAAATGTGATTGTCAACTTGATTACATTGAGATGTGTCTAGGAGATTACTGAAGCACATCTCTGGTTGTGGCTGTAAGGGAGTTTCCAGAGGGGATTTACCAACAAGAGAAGACCCAGCCTGAATGTGGACTGTGGGTGACGATCCAGATCAAATAAAAAAGAAAAAGGAGAGAGCCCACAAGTCCAGGCATTCTTGCTCTTCCTGTCCTAGTAAGGTGAGCAGCTTCCGCTGTGTACTGCTTCCTCATCTGGGACCCAAAGTCAACAGAGCAAAGGACTATGGAGAGAGGCTTCTGAAACTTTGAGACAAAATAAAGCCTTGATTTCTTAAGTTGTTTATGTCACAGTGATGAAAATTTTAATACAAGTCAAATGCAAAAATAAATATTAGTATGTACGTGTTCTATAACAAATTGCCTAGGTAGTGAAATGGAAAAGGGAAATACCTTGAGAGAGCAATTCTAGTGAATAAACACAGAAGCGATGAAGGGCAAGGCAACAACAGCTAGAATACCACAGGTTCCAATGATGGCTGTTAGAAGTAGAGGGTTAACACGGAAGGAGAAAATAATGTACTGTCTTGTTCTATGTCTCTTGCCCAATGTTTATGAATTACTCTGGTAGTTTCTGCTTATGTCTACAAAGTCTTTGAATCACCTGCTTCTGACAGGCAAGCTTAATTCTCCTATCTGAGTATCACTTTATCTAATGACACTTTCACTGAGTAATTAGAGTAATAACAAGGAATATACATGCAATGAAAGAAAGAGCATCACCTCTGAGGTATGGTTCTTCAGTATCCGTAATCTCAGTCCTTTCATAAGAAATTTCAGACAAACTCAAATTGGTCGACATGCTGAAAAACACCTGACCGGTACTATTTATGAAATTAAAGATAGAGACACCAAGGAAAAACTAAAGAATACTCATGGACAAAACTAAGGGCATATGACTAGTGGATGCAATGTGGCATATTGGATAGGACTCTAGAGCAGGTAAAGCACACCAAGAGAAACATGGGAAATATGAGTACAACATGTATTTTAGCTCATTGTTTGAGTAAATTTTAATTTTGTATTTTTCATGCCCATGTCATCACTAGGAAAAGCTGAGCAAAGGGAGGAAGTCATCCTCGTACTAACTTTGTAACTCTTATTTTAAATTGGACTCATTAATTTTTTAAAGTTATAAAAATACTTAAGATTAGCAAGATAAAAAATATCAAATAAAATGATGTCTATAAAAATATGTATAAATTGGGGCTGGAGAGATGGCTCAGTGGTTAAGAAGATTGGCTGTTCTTGCAGAAGACCCAGGTTCAAATCCCAGCACCCACAAGGCAGCTAACAACCATCTGAAACTCCAGATCCAGGGAATCTGATGGCCTCCTCTGTCCTCCGCAGGCATTGCACAACATGGGTACACTTACCTACATGCAGGCAATACACACATACACATAAAATAAAAATGAAACATAATAAATAAAATATTTTTAAAACATGTATAAATTGCACAATGCTAGATTAGTCACTACTATTATATAAGCAATAATGGAAAGCAGTGCTTCAGATAGTGGATTTGAAATGGACAACAGCTTGAATGGACGAGCCCACTTAGATCAAACAAATATCCCCAACACAGGAACAGCATAAATTTAATTGATGACACTGGGAGCAGCTTCCAAGATGACTCTGTGTGATCCTCAGGTTTTAGTCTTTGACCCAGGTGGAGCATCTAAGAGGTACAACTAAGGAACATCTAAGAGGTACAACTTTCTATAACCAACAGACTAGAGAGGAAATTACTTCCTCACTAGTGTGTGATGAACAGGAGCACACAAGATGAAACATAGGGCACAGGTTCAGCTGACATCCTGACTGCAACGAAGAGACCCTGACCCAGGAAGACCCAGTTAAACCACACTGGTATTCTTGACCCAATGAAATTGTGAAACAATAAATGCTTATTTCTCTGAACCACTCATCAGTGGAGTCAATGCTATAAATCAATAGATAGCCAATATAATAGTCTTTGGAAAATAATAAATATTCGTCTAGGAGACAAAGGCCTAGGGATATTAGGCTGAAAAAAGACAAACTTAAATGGCATTCTGGGATGAACGTATTGGGAAATATGGCTTATTCTTTGTATTCTTTCTATTTTATTCTTTGATTTTTTTGTTTTGTTTTATCATAATCCAGACTTAACCAGAATTTTAATGCAGGTTTTTGCTTCTTTGCTTCTTTTTTTAAAATATTTTATTTATTACTATTTTTATGTGTATGCATGTATTGCCTGCATGTAGGTAAGTGGACCCATGTTGTGCAATGCCCACGGAGAACAGAAGAGGCTGTTGGATCCCCTGGAACTGGAGTTACGGATGGTTGTTAGCTGCCATGTGGGTGCTGGGATTCGAACCCAGGTCTTCTGTAAGAACAGTCAGTGTTCTTAACTGCTAAGCCATCTCTCCAGCCCCTTTCTTTGCTTCTTTTATTTTCCATTTTATTATTTATCTGTTTATTTTAATTGAATATTTGGAAATTTATATGATCCCATTTAAATTCCCTTCCATATCTGTACTCCTTATTGCTAACCCCCCAAAATTTCTGTACTCAAATATCCCTCGTGTGGGTTCATCCACTGGAGACCTACTAAAAATCTCAACCTACTAAAAATCTCAACCTACTAAAAATCTCAACCTACTAAATCTCAACCTACTAAAAATCTCAAGACTATATTTGGTGTTCAAGCTAAAATTTCCAACTCACTTAACAGCCACTATTTTGTAAGACTGAGATTCTACGTTGTCAATATCATTCTTCTTGGAACTGATATTTTAAAATTGAGAAGCAATTTATTGTGCATCACTAGCTTTATTAGCCCAGACCAATACTAATGACATATTTTAATAGCAAAATGGGCAGTTGGGCACCTGAACTTTACCCTGTCGTGGATCATTTTTGGCAGATAGCCTTTTTTAGTCATCAATCTGATTGAAACCTCTTTCCTGACACAGGCAAAGAGATTCTTCTTTGTTCAGGATTTCCATAAAAGGTGAAATAGAAGTCCTTTTCAGACAGACTGGTATGCTTGAATAAATTTATTTTCTTAGGCTTCAAGCCATAACAGTGAGCAAACAAATGCCTCTTAACCTACATCCTTATGTGCTTCATAGAAGAGCACATTTGTAGGATTAAATAATGTTCATTTGACTTGACTTCTTCTGTCCCTGTTTTAAATCACGGTTCAGATTTGTATTTGTAAATCTCAGATAATCTTTAACCTTTAGCCGTGGGCTATTTGAGCAATAGGAAGCTGTGTGTTTGTCTCTGTATATACACATACATTGTTCATGATGTTGGGGGAGGAGAGCCTTGCTTTGTTTTTAATCCTTTTTCTTTACAGAGAATAGACCTCAAAGGGTTTCCTTTCCCAGCTTCTTAACTTCTCTTCCAAGCATAATGATTCTAGACAGACTCAACAACTGACCAGTGATCCATCGTGGTTTTAATCATTTACAGTCTGATTCCTGCACGGCAGTGCTTGATATTTGGTTTTGAAGAATGCCTTCCTGGGGAACATATTCAATTCAATATTTCAGAGCAATAAATTACCCATGTTTGGAGGTCCTTGGACAGCCTGTATTATTTTGTCCTTGTTGAAAATAATGGGTGATTTGGACCAATGTTCACTTTTGAATTGAAATACAAAAGATTAGATTTTTAGAGTTTAAGATAATAAGCAGGGCCTCTGCAAATAGACTGTGCCCAAATCTCCACAAGGGACAAGAGAGGAAACACTGGGGAAGGGGAGGGGTTTGGCTAGGATGATGAAAATGTCGACGACCTGAGAGAGAAGCATTAAGAGTCTGTGCAGACTCATTGGATTGAGAAAAACATTTTGTACCCTGGCCTGCCCTGGATGTTCATTCAGCTGTGTGGTTGTAGTTATAATAACAGGAGGCCGAGCAGAGCTTTGTGCAGTGGTTGTGATCATTCTGAATTATTTGGAAGAAATTTATTGGCCCCTGTACTTTGATGAGCTGACCTCCATCTATTCCCACCTGGGAGATGAGGCCAGAAGGTCATCACTGTTAATGGCATGGATATAGCACAAGAGGAACTTATTTTCAGCAGAAATGTGTTTCTTTGCATTTCAGTAGAAATTAATCATCCTATGAAATTATAACACTGCTTATAAAAGGAGAAAACATTTGCTTTCATATGTGAACACACACAAATATATGTATATCTTCAAGTGAATATATGAACTAAAGATATGCTTTTTCCGTAAAAATAGTACTATGAGTAGTGACTAGGTTTCTAGCCTAGATAAAAGTGATCTGAACTCCTACTTTGTTTAAATCAGAGTTTATGATTTAATTTTAAAATGAGCAAAGATAACTTTCCATAGGGCTATAAGAGTTAAAGATGAGAGCTACTGGGTTTTGATTCCTGTGGGTAGTACTTTGAGAAAGTTTCTGGGTCCTCTTTGAATTCCAGTTTCCTAAACTATACTACAAGGTTGTACAGACTGTGGCTTATAGATCAAATCTGGCCTACCACCTGTTTCAGTGTGACTTGTAAGTTAAGAATGTTTTTTATATTTTTAAGTGTTTTTTAAAAAGTCAAGAAAGAATAATGTTTTGTGACATGTGAACATTACATGGAATTTAAATTTCAGAGTTGATAAATAAAGTTTTATTGGAACCCGGCCATGCCCATTTGTTTGCATACTAGCTCTGCCTGCTTTGTCTGCTACTCTCATGTTACAACTGCAGAAAATTACGATAGAGACCATATGGCTCTCACAGCCTGAACTAGTTCATTTATTTTTCTTTGCGGAAAAATGTTTGCCTGCCCTGCTGTATGTGGTAGCTACTTTGTAGCATTGTCATGGGACTGAAAGTCATGTAAAGTGCTTTGCATGGGAAGCACAGGGAGCAAACATGGAGCTATGGCTACCCATATCTGTGGATGTGCAGCTATGTAGATAGAAGCAAAGGCAAAGCTCGGAAACAATTCCAAAACACGTGCATCTCCCTTAATGAACAAGAAGGCATGCTGATAATGTGTTGTAATGTGCTGGCAACTGTTATTCCCAGTAGTGAATTCAGCCATTCTAATAAGTAGTAAAATTTTCCCTTAGAAAATATTTCTTTATTAGCTGTTGTTATTGATTATTTCATGGTGGATATCTCTATTAAAATAAATAGAAGTGTGTCAATGATTCTAATGATGAAAAAAATGCATTCTGAAGACAAGCTTCACGCTCTAGCCTTACTGAAGTAAGAGTAATGAGAGACGTGAGGCTGCATTCCAGGACAGAGGTCCTTCCCCTCAGTTCTGAACCATACAGAAGCCCCCTTTCATGAAGTGCCTCCTCTGTCAAGGGCCAGATAAATTTTTGTTTTTAATTTTTCTATCAAACTTATAAGAAAAGTAGACCACTGAGACTAGGGATAGTTGATGTTACTGACAGAGAAATCTCAAACAGGCGTAGGCCACTTGAAAAAGCCATGAAAGTCTTTGGAATGTACCTCCCTTTCCTATCTACTGCTGTGGCTGCCAGAGGTAACAGTGCAAACAGGAGCCCATCTATGATGAGAGTGTGTGGATTTGTTTCTGAATGATTTCTACTACAATCATTACTTTAAATCAATAACCACAGTGACTGTGCTACAAATGCCACACTAGATATAATGATCACTCCTGGGGTTATTCATAAGTATCTATGGTCTACGATGAAACAGATACAGGATTATGTTCTGTATTCACAGCACAAAATAAAGCAAAGTCCTGTGGATTTTACAGTTCAATGAAGGAAGTCCATAATCTTGTAAAAATGAACAGGAAATATTTAGTCTAACATGGTAGAGGAGGTAAAAGCACGCTTCTGATTGGATGGAGAAAAGAAAAGTGCTATCAGGGAAGTCTTCGCTTGAAGCTGAGATCTGGGTCTCAAGGGCTTAGCCATGTAATGACCAGGGAGAATAGTTCCAAAGAGTGCGAAAGCAAGAGCCTTTGAGCAGGAGTAAGTCAGATATGTGCAAGGAAATGAAGGCCAAGCTGGTCAGCGAGCAGACTCAGCAGGCAAGTATTTGCCATGAAGGCTGACAACCTGAGTTTCCGTTTCCAGAACCTGCGTGATAGGAGAGAACCTACTCCCTGAAAGTTGTCCTCTGACCCCAACATACACTCTTCCCCTCCATATGCATAAATAAATGTAAATTTTAAAAAAATCCTGGAGAGGTGGCTCAGGGGTTAAGAGCACCAACTGCTCTTACAGAGGACCTGAGTTCAATTCCCAGCACCCACATGGCTACTATCAACCATCTGTAACTATATTTCCAAGAAATCTGACACATTCTCCTGACCTCTGTGGGCAATGCACTTACACACATGCAGGAAATACATTCATACACATAAAATAAAAAGAATAAATAAAAAATTTTAAAAAATAAAAAGAAGAGACAAGTGTGCTTATCCTATAAAGAAAAATGAGAAAGTCAAAATGTTACAATGAGAAGCAGGCAAAAAATTATGTGGGATCTTGAAAAATATTTTAAATTGTGATAAGAAGCCACTGGAGTGGACAGCATATGAATTCAGTGTTCAATTTGTACTTTCCTAATATTTTATTTATTATTCTTGCCTTATGTGCTTGAGAGTTTTGTCTGCATGTATGTAAGTGTACCACATGTATGTACTGCTCGTGGAGGTCTGAAGAGGGCATCAGATCACCTAGAACTTGATTTATGAATGATTGTTAGCTACCATGTGGGTTCTGGGAACTGAACTCAGGTCTGCTGGAAGAACAGCAAGTGTCCTTAACCACAGAGTCATCTCTTCAGGCCCTGGTTTTTACTTTTAAAGACATACTGGCTCCTAGGTAGAGTACAGGTTGGAAAGGTTCAATAAAGAAGGGACCCTAGATCTCCAGACAACTTGTACTTGTTGACTCACATACAGAACGCCTTTGGCATTAATGGTACCTTATTGATGGCATTAATGGTACCTTATAGCGTTTCCTGGAATTCATTCCCATGGAGAGTGCCCTCCCTTTATGATCAATCTGTCCTTAAGTTTATGTCTCACTGAAGCTTATACAATGTGTCAGAAGTGATTCCGCACTGTTCAAGTTTGTTTCTCCATTGCTGTGACAAAACACTCTGACCAATACCAACTTGGGGAGAAAAGGGTGTATTTTATCTTACATTTCCCAGGTCACAGTTCATCGCTAAGGGAGCCCAAAGTAGGAACTCAGGACAGGAACCTGGAGGCAGGAGTTGAAGCACAAGCTGTGGAGGAACATTACTTATTGGCTTGCTCCCCTGGCTCATGCTCAGCCTGCTTTCTTATATAACGCAGAACAAACTGCCCAGAAATGGTACCACCCACAGTGGGCTGGGCCCTCCCACATCACTCAGCAATCAAGAAAACGCTGCACAGACATGGTCACAAACCAGTCCAAAGGAAGAAATTCCCCAATTGAGGCTCCCTCATTCCATTGAGTCAAGTAGACAACTGAAGCTATCCAGCACATGAACCAAATGTAAGCCTAGGCCCCCAAACAGCCATGTTGTGTCTACTTCCATGCTCTCGCTCTTCGTTTTAAGATTTATTTATTTATTTATTTATTTATTTATTTATTTATTTATGTGCCTGTGTGTGTATGCATGTGTGTGTGCATGCACATGTATGTGCAGGTGCCTTCAAAGGCCCGAGGAGGGTGCCAGCTCCCCTGAAACTGGAGTTGTAGGTTATTGTGAACTGTGTGATTTGGGTGCTGGTAACTAAACTCAGGTCTTCTGTAAGAGCAGTCCAATAGAAAAAATTCCCCAATTGAGGCTCCCTCATTCCATTGAGTCAAGTAGACAACTGAAGCTATCCAGCACATGAACCAAATGTAAGCCTAGGCCCCCAAACAGCCATGTTGTGTCTACTTCCATGCTCTCGCTCTTCGTTTTAAGATTTATTTATTTATTTATTTATTTATTTATTTATTTATGTGCCTGTGTGTGTATGCATGTGTGTGTGCATGCACATGTATGTGCAGGTGCCTTCAAAGGCCCGAGGAGGGTGCCAGCTCCCCTGAAACTGGAGTTGTAGGTTATTGTGAACTGTGTGATTTGGGTGCTGGTAACTAAACTCAGGTCTTCTGTAAGAGCAGCAAGTTTTCTTAACCACTGAACCATCTCTCCACCTCATGTTCCTTTGCTTTCATTTGTAAAAATTCAACTTTGATTTTTGTTTTTTTGAGGTACAATCTTACTATGCATAACAGGCTGGCTTCAAATCATGGTGATCCTCCTGCTTCAGCCTCCCAAGTACTGGAATTATAGACCTGTACCACCACACCCCATTACCACTTTTGTACTCTTGAGACCCCTGAGATAGTACATAAGGAGAGATCATACGGAGAGACAATATATAGAGGGAGATAGGAGATGATGTTAGAGGACCAAACATCTTTCCAGAACCCTAAGGAAGTGGTCCCCTAGTGAAAACGAGACATATTAACACCTATAGCAAGAGTCTCAAAAGAGCCTTTAAACTCTGATTATTCTTCCTTGAAGAACTTTGAACCATTACAATGAGTATTGGCTTAAAATATTAGGTGTTGGAATGATGTGTTGTACAAAAAATGATCATTAACAAACAAGGAAACGAGATACCTCAAAGTCAAGTGTTGCTGTAATCAAACACTGAAATAAATGACACATGTTTGGGAATTAAGTGGTTCTGTCATAACGCTTTCACTCTCCAGGACAGAAAACAATCTGGAAAAGCACTGCAAAGGTTTCTATTGGGAATGGGGATAAGAGAATGTGAAGTACACACTAAAAGGATCATTAGTGAAGCTTTTGGCTGCAGGGAGGGAAGGAAAATGTGCCCAATGAACTTGTGAATGTGGCTAAGGAGATACATAGGCAGAATGTTGAAAACACCATCTAAGTTCATTTAGCTGTGTATGACAATGTATGGGGGGAGCAAGGTGAGATAAAAAAGCAACTGTTCCATTTTCAGGCAGAATTTAGAAGAAATACACAGGAATGAAGTCTTTATGGGCTGAAAAATTAAGATTATTAACTCGGGCTTTTCTGCAAAAGATTATAAAAACTAGAAGGTGTCAGGGCAAAGATCAAAGCCAGGACATTCCCAGTAAAATCCAGCCTCAGGGAAAAGATCATATCATGCAGTGGCCTTAGAGTGATTTAAGATGCTGTCTCAGAGACTCTCTTATCTAGATAAAGAGCTTTAGGAGTCTTAAAGGCTTTGTCCAGAAGACCCTTAGCTATCTGCCCAAAGCTAAACACAGACTATCTCAAAGAATTTTGCAGGTATGGCTTTGTCTAATGAAACCAGCTACAATAAGAATTTATAAGAAACTCAGGAAGCTTTTAAGAAAACTGTAATTGTGGAAGCATCTCTAGCTTGACTAATTCGGACAGAAATCCTTTACCTTGTAAAGTTAACTGTTCTCCCAAAGTTTATGAGCAGCAAGAGATTATGAAAGCTATTTAGCTACAAACAGGAGCCACTGCTAATAAAAAGGAAGATGACTCAGCAAGAAGCATGGAGAGTCAGTTTAAGCAAGTGGAAGTGGGTCCTAAGCAAGAACTGGAAACAGGTATTTGGTTGGATTTTATAACTGTTATTGTCTCCCATTTGCTTATAGTATTGATTGAAATTGTGATTGTAGGACTTTTGTGCAGAATGCAATGAGGGTTGGTGAATTAATTAGCTTCTTGTATATGAGTCTTCACATCAACAGAAGCCATTCTCAAATGAAGGGCTGAGGAACTTTTCTCCTGAGAAGCCTCCTCTTCACCGTATTCCACCTCAAACAAATTTAAATAATGAAAAACCATATAAGGAATAAGAACTTTTCAGGTCTTAAGAAAGGGGAAGTTCGGTTTGCATGTGGGACAACTGTCAATCACTCACCAGGTGTTTACCCAGATGAGTTAGAAACTGGTCTCCTTACAGGAATCTAGGAATGAATGCTAAGAGGATCTTTAGATCACACTTGTCAAACCCCTGGAACTGGACAAGATATCATTCAAAATATAAATTAATAAATGAACTGAGATACAGCTGTATGACAGAATATTCTTCAACAATAAAAAGAAAATTAGGTAAAAGGACCTAGAAAGATGTAAAGAAAATGTAGGTACATGTTATTTAGTGGAAGAAATGAGTCAGAAAAGAACCTGGATTGGTAAGACCAAGTTCAATTGTCTTCCCAACTATTTGTGTTTCCACCAGTTATGATGAGTTCTTGCTCTTCACCAGCCTCGTCAGCAATTGGTGGTGTCATTTTCTTTATTGTCATTGTTAAATCTTTGGGATGGTCCATGTATGATTATGTCATCTGTGAAGAAAAAAATACATATTTCCCAACTACTTTTTTCCATTTTATTAGCACATTAATTTCATAAAATTATTGGTTTCCTTATAAGTGTATACACACAATAATGTGCTTCGATCATATTTGCCCTCCATTGCCCTCTCTTCTGCACACTGTCTCTCTTGATTATCCCCTTCTCCTTCCCAAATAGTCTCTGTCCTATATTCATCATGTTTTTCATCAGTTTTAAATTTAGATTCAGCATCTGAGAAAACATTCAGTAGTCTTTCTCAGTCCGGCTTACTTCACTTAACATGGTGATTTCCAGTTTCATCCATTTCCTTGCAAATGTCATAATTTTTTTAAGGCTGAATCAAGCTGAACATTTTTACTATCTTTTCTTATATTGCACAAACTGGAACTTTTACAATGATGTTGAATGACAGTGGCGAGAGGCACACCCTTGCACTGGAGGAAAGTAATTTTTTTTACTGCTAAATATAATATAAAGTATTTTTTCGTTAATGTTCCTCATGAGGTTGAAGAAGCTTCCCTCTCTGTTTAGCTTGTTGTGAGTTTTGTGGATGTTACATATTTTAACATGAATTTTTCTGAATCTAATGATAAGATATGAAATTTTCCTCTTTATATTTTCAAATGTTGAACCAGCCTTAAATATCTCACAAAATATTGCTTGATTATAGTCTATACTTATTTTTATATACTGTTGAATTTGACTAGCTAGTATTTTTATATTTTGAATATTTTTGTATGTGTGTTCACAAAAGACATCAGGTGCTAGTTTTTAGGGGTTTTTTTCTATCTCCTTTACAATGTCTTTTTCTGACTTGAAGGGTTCAGAATTTTATAATATATTCCTTAACTTCTGGCTTGAAGTATCATCTTGAGAAAGTCAATGTGATTCTAAATTACTTTCCTTCATATGTGAACTATTTAATTTTGTTATTTTTAAAAATTGCCTTTGTTCCTTGGCAGAATTTTGAAGGTTTACAGTGTGATAAATCTGAAAATTTTTAAGAATAATTGTACTAGATATTTGGTAAGGTTAATCTGAAAGTAGTTGCTTTAGTTTTGAAATTTTTTCTTGATAATTTGTTTAGTGTTTGTTTACTATTTTCCCTCTATTTTATTTTCCCCCTATTTCTATTGTGCTCCCCCACTTTTGTGAAATCTTTGTGGGTCATTGTTTAGGCCTCCTAGAATAATAAACTAATATTCTTGCCTTTTTTAAGCCTGGCCTAATTTTCATTTCATTATGTCCTATAGTCTCTGAGTATACCTTAGCTTTATTATTTAGCTCCTCTAATAAATATTTTATTTCCATTTTAATATTTCTAGTTTTAAACAGTTTTATCTGACAGCTCCATTTTTATATTATTTTATTGGATGCCATGACTTCTCATTTATCTGAGAATATAAATTACACTTTTAGATTGTAGGTTTCGTCTATTCTCTTTATTCCCTGTTTTCTGAGTTTCATTTTTTTCTCTTTGGTCTTTGGGGAATATTTTGGAGGTTGAGGGGGTGGAGGGAGGCCTTCCTCAAGAGCTAGTGATACTGGTTGGCTAGTTATTTTAATATTTAAAGCATTAAATGAAGATGGAGGGTTTCAGCTGAGAGACTTATTTTAACCATGATTTGTTTGGAACCATCACAATTCATATTGGGAAGCAAACATCCCACATCCAAGATGCCATTATTTTTCCCAGAGAAGAACCTTTTAATCTGCTGTTTTACTAGGCAGTAGCAAGGAGCGGATGGCTACACAGTTTGAGTGGAGACATTTACTCAGCTGTCTGTGTTCAGTTTGATGCCTGTCTACTCTATGTTCTGACCCTGAACCCAGTGTCTCTTATTCTAGTTTTGAACACACCTGGAGTCTCCTTGTCTGGTTCGCAATGGCTGAATCTGCTGGCTGAACACTAGAGAGGAGTGTCTTACCTATCTGCAGAAAGACAGTGCCACCTTCTCAGGGCAATCCTCCATCTTCTGCTTTTGGAGACACCACTTCAAATGAGTTTCCAGGATTCTGGAGAGATCTTTCTTTTCTCTCTGGTAAGAATTTTTCTGTCGCTTTGTCAATGCTACTAAAAAATCAAGTGACTTTCCACTGACTACAAATGGTGGCCATATTGCTTACCTGTTGTCTCCTCTTTCATTCTTTGAGTGTGTGTGTGCGTGTGCCATAGATGGGAGAAGTGAAAGGCAGGGAAACTGGTCCACATCAAGGAACTAAGAAGTAGAGAAATAAGGACCAGAACCCAAGTCTGTTGACTCTAGATCTTGTGTGTGTGTGTGTGTGTGTGTGTGTGTGTGTGTCTATCACTTTTTACTCCTTTACTTACTTGGGAAGTAGAAATGTAAAGCACATACTTAACCTGTTTTTTTAGTCAGAAAGCCACTGAATCATTACAAATACACAAAGCAAAAATGTAAGAGCTGTTTTGCTACTCTATTCCAGACATACTAAGAATGTGTTTTTACTATTCTGGTATGTAGCTATTTTAAACAATTCCAAAGCTTTCTCTAAGAGTTTGATACTAAATACCAAATTCCTAAACTATGTAATGTGTATGCTTCTCACTCCTTAAAAATGCAGTATTTACTAGAGTACGAATGTTCCCTAGTCATTAACACCAACAGTGATCCTTTCACTGTAATGTAATTATTTATGATATATGAAAGTCTATGGAAGCTGAACGTAGGAATGCTGGAGCCAGGCATCATGAAGTCAAGAAATATTTTTTTCTTATTCACAGCCTCATTCTGAGCCTGTAAACGTTCATTGAAGGAGAACAATGAAAGTATAAGTAATCAACCAAATCGTCTATTATTTCTCGGGCATTCAACAGATTTTTATCAATGTTCACTAATATTTAAAGACCTTTCCCACTACGAGTCTGTATTTTACCCTTTGTTGCTTTTCTGTGTGTGCAGTAGCCATCTTCCAATTGCTGTCACCAGAAGTACTGTATAGGTTTGCACCCAGTTTAGAAGGGTGACCTGTCAAGACCAGTGAGAACTGGAGCTCGCTTGGGATCTGCTTTCCAAGCCTGGTGCCTATGGGCTGCTGCCTGGCCTCAGAGATGAACCATCAGATGAGGTCTTCTGATTCACACACAACCTCGATCTGGACTCCACAGTCATTGTGGTCACTCAGACCTCACTTCTGATGCTTCAAATCTAGAGCTGCCCTCATGTCCACCTCAGCTGTCGCAGCTTGTGGACCAGATATATTCTGCAGCATTGCATTTGAAGCGCTTTCTAAAGTGTTCTCAGGTCTCATGATTTTTCTAGACTTGGCTTTCCATCAGTACTGTGAGCTCAGCAAATTACACTTCAGCTGAAGGGTAGGCAAAAGTGATGACTACTACCTGAAACCTAACCCATTGTGGCAGATAATCAAATGTATGGATCGGACTGTGTCACCAACATTTTGGAAGGAAGGGACAATGTGCAGAACACAGTGATGATGACAAATTGTTGAAAACAGTGTCTGTCCTCTATCAGAGATCTTGCCCCCACCATCATCCTATGTTGCCCCTACCTTACGCCTCTGATTTGTAGCCTAGTGATAAAAATGTGAAGGCAGAGCTGGAGAGATGGCTCAGCGGCTAAGAGCACTTACTGCTTTTGAAGAGGACCTGGGTTTGATTCCCAGGACCCACATGGCAGCTATGAACTGTCCATAACTCCAGTTCCAAGGGAATCTGACACCCTCCTCTGACTTCCTCGGCCTTGCAAGACATGGGTACACTCACATACACGCAGGCAACACACTCATACACATAAAAAAAATAATAAATAAAATATTTTTCAAAATGTGAAGACATCTGGCACTTTGTGGCTACGGTGACCACTGTGACTAGCTGTATCTTAGGAAGGAAGGCCTCCATCAGCACCAATAAGAATAGGTAATAGTAATAGAAACTTACAAGATGTGGAAATGTGAGCATCAAAATTCAGTTTGAAACAAGGTCATCTGCTCTTGGGTGGGGGAGGAGGGGATACGAATCAAAGACTGAAGCATTTCAGTGATAAAAAAAAAGTAGTAATTTTTTACAAAACGTTCTTTGGCAAAAGTCAGTGAAATCAGAGTTTTAAAGTAAAATAAGAGTCAAAACCTCAGTTCTTCCTTAAGACTTAGCCACCACAGGGGCAGATGAGTTTCATTACAATAAGGTACCTTAAAGCCTGGCATGGTGGTACAGGCCTTTAGTCTCAGCACTTGGGAGGCAGAGGCAGTCAGGCTAGCCTGGTCTATATAGTGACTTCCAGGCTAACTGGAAATTCATGGAGACCCTGTGTCAAAAAGACCAAAATAATAATAATAATAATAATAATAATAATAATAATAATAGTAATAATAGTAATAGTAGTGGTGGTAGTGACATTTTATCGTGCAATGTCTTCTTTTTGTGCGCACATGCACAGGTGTGTGTGGCGGTCACTTCACTGACTTGAGTCATCTTGTTAGCCTCCATTAGAGAGCATTTTGTTCATTCTGGTGCACAGTGCTGTAAAAGGTGAGAAACAAGAGTTCAGATGAACACTTCTTTTATTTTCCTGATCTGGGGATCCACCCTAGGGCCTTACATGTGCTAAGCAATCATTTGACCACTGAACTATTTACCCTGTCCTTTGTTTGCATTTTATTTTGAAAGAGAGTCTCACTATGTTTCCAAGGTTGAACTTGAAACCCTCTTGCGTCAGACACCCAGCTAACTAGATTTATAGGTCTGTGCCACCAGGCCCTCCCAGATAACATTTCAAAGCAGTGTGATCTTTTGTTCCAAGATAGTGGTACTCATAGAGGGAGCAGTTCATAACCAAATTCAGTTGGAAAATACTAAGCCGTAGTATGAGCAGGGACCCAGAGTGATAACTCTCAGTTCAAAGTGCACCAAGAATGTTAGAAAATGTTATAGAACTATAATTCTGCAAAATAACTGAGTATCTTTCAAAAGACTTTGTTCCCTTGACTTCTCTTTCTGTTAGTCCATTAGATTCAGTAGACAATAACACTAAAGAATTTATTTAAAAAAACATTTCAAAGTAGATATACCAGATGTTTGTGCCGCATCAGAGAAAATGACAGTAGAAAGTCTAGGAGGGAACAGAGAGGAAGGGGATGTAGAAGATGGACATGTTACAGGATTTTCTTTATTAGTGACATTAAGAAGATCTTGTGGTAAGTCACATGAAGGCCACAAGTAAAATTTTCTTTACCTCTTTCAATTCACCTATAATCAATTTGTGGTACTACTGAAGGATTCGATGAAATTATCTAAGTATTGGGACTGAGGAGAAAGCTCAGTGGGCAAAGTTTTTGTCATGCAAGGATGAAGACCTGAGCTCAGATTTCCAGTGCGCACATCGAAAATGTGGTGTTGCCACCCACAGCTGTAACCCCAGTGTTGGGGAGCACAGACTGGAGGATATCTAGAGCTGCCTAGCCAGCCAGCTTAGCCAAAATGCCAACTCCAGGGTTAATGAAAAGAGCCTGTCTGAACAATAATCTCAAGCGTAATTAAGAAAGACAACTCTGATGGATAGCTTCAGTTGTCACTTTGACAGAGCTAGGAAGAGGGAACCTCAACTGGGGAATTTCCTCTATCAGATAGACCTGTGGCCAGGTGTGTGAGATATTTTCTTGGTTGTTGAGTGACATGGGCGGGCACAGCCCACTGTGGGTGGTGCCACTCCTGCGCATAGGTCCTGGGTTGTATAAGAAAGCAGGCTGAGCACAGGCCAGAGGAGCAAGCAGCCTTCATCCATGGTCTGTGCTTTAGTTTCTACCAACTTGGAAGAATAAAATAAAATAATCTCTTTCCTCCAATGTGTCTTCAGTCAGTGTTTTAGCACAGCAATAGAAAACTGATGTCATCGATTTCTAGATGACACCTGATATCATCCTCTAGCCTCCACTGGTACACACATGGGCATCCACACCTGCACATATGTGTGCAAACACATGAACTTGTATGCATACATACATTCCCACAGAGAGATGGAGACAGAGACAGAGACAAGACAGAAGGAGAGAGAAAGAGACAGGAGAGACAGAGACAAAAGGAGAGAGAGAGAAAGAGCGAGAACGAGAGAAAGAATATCTAAGTTCATACAGAAGAAGTTTGCAAAATATGTAAGTAGGCAAACTATGTAAGAATGACAGGGACCAAGAATGCTTTGATTTATTTTGCTGAGATGCAAACTTGAATCATGGGCTCTATAAAGCTGGTATGTTTGTGTTGATTTCTGCATATCTTTCACTAAACAGACCATGCACACACCCTTCTGGGGATTGAAGCCTGGGTCTTGCACATACTGAGGAAGTTCTCTACCACTAATCTACAACCGTAAGCCCTAATAAACAGAACTTTTAGCTTCTATTTAAAATCAAATTTCTGTTTCACCCCATGAAAACCTCCAAATGGAAGTGACTATATTAGGAAATAAACTCAGAATGATGTGATTTTACTTTGAGGCCCATTGGGAGCAGTTGAAAAAGATAAGTTATAAACCCCAGACCACATGCAGCTGAAGGCAGATTTCGCACCAAATTCTAAAATTATGCTTGTGTTGGTCTGACTTACAATGTGAGTTTTCTATCATGTACAAAATGTTGTGGACAGGATGATAATGCCCAAAACCTAAGCATTCATTCTCTAAGTTGGAAATGCCTGGAGCACAAGAGCAAGCATCCTCCTCTGCAACCTTGGTTCGCAATTGTGGCTGTCCAAGTGAAGATCTTCTAGCAAACAAGCTTCAACCTGAGCAGTGCTGGCAAGCCGTTTATTACTCAATAGGGGGTAATAATTCCTGGGAAAAAGTGCATGTAGGTCGTCGTCAAACTGATAAAAATAAATAAATAAAAACTTGGTCTTTTTAAAGAAATGGCTCAGTTGATTAAAAGAAAAAAAAATGTTTGGGAGCTGGAGAGATGACGGTTCAGCAGTTACAAATGCTTGTTCCTCTTCTTGGGGACCTGAGTTCAGTTCCCAGAACTCACATGTGGCTCACAACACCCTGTAACTCTAGCTCCAGGGGATCTGATGCTCTCTTCTGGTTTCTGTGGATACCTAAACTTATGTGTGCACATACCCACATTGAGACATACACATTATACTTGTAATTAAAAATAAAATAAATCTTTTTTAAAAGACAAGAATTTTTCTGGTGGTAATAACAAGATTTTTTTTTATATATATATACACATATATATATGAATTCATATATTTAGGTATTTCTAATCACCCAAAAGAGATTAAAGATTGTTAAAGATTGCCAACTTAGTGTTTAAAGAAAAAATCAGATAAGAGAAAGTGCTGTCTATGAGTTGTGAGATTCTCCTGCAGTCTTAGGACACGGCCATTCAGAATATCAAGGGCATAGCACAGTATAAACAGGATGTAAAAGGAAATTTCTCAGCTTCTCTGAAATCACACAGGCTTCAGGTGTCCTCAAACATTAGAGTCCATAGTCTTGACCTTTGACACTCGGATCCTCTGCTAGAATTCTAGTCTGTAACCTCGAGCTAGTATGTTATTATCTCCAAGGCTCTGTCCTTCATCAGTACATAGAATTCATAACACTCATCTTACAAAGATGTTCAGAGTAACAAAAAAGAAAAAAAACACATCCAAGGAGCTTCTCTATAGACTGTCATTATTTTGCTATGAATCTATATGCCAATTTCTGATTATTTCTATGTTCCCTAAAACAAATTCATCAGCAATGCTTATTACACTATTTCCAACTATCTTAGTTCATTTTTAAAAAGTCAATGCTGAAATACTGCTTTTACAAACAAAATCCTATAACACACTTCCCATGAACGTTTGACTTTTTTCCCTCAGTTAGTTCTAGTGGAATTTGATGATGCTTACCAAAAGTGTGTTCCTTCATTGTTTGTGCTTAGAACATTAGCTGCCATTCCTAATTCCTAAAAAATTAAATTTTTCAGATGTCTTTTCCTCTTGCTATTGTTGTTATACCAAGATACTGACTTTGTGAATTTATCCATGTAGTTTCTGCAGTCTGCAAATATGTTATATGTTAGTTAATATTTTAGTTCACAAAAGGAGAAATTACAGATGTGCTAGTACTTGGAGGCAGGAGACTCAAGAGTCAGAGAAAGCAATATGATCACGAAATCGGAAGTTGAAGTGATGCATATTTAAGAGCCAATGAACAAACATATAGAAACTGGAAAACACAAGGAAATGGATTATCCCAGAGAGTACCTGGAAATACAACCTGCTGGTCTCCTACAGATCTGTGCCTCCTGAACCATATGTAAATAACTTGGCTTGGTTTTATGCCACTGAGTTTGTGATATTTTGCTGCAGCAACATAAAGGGAGGAATATAGTTACTTTTATCTGGTTTTTTGTTGGGGGGGTGTATTGACTGATGGGAGGGTGTTGGTGCTCATACCATGGGTTTTTAATTGAGTCAAGAAATCAAAGGTGAACAAAATGCCAGAACAGGATACCAACCCAAACATAAGCACCTACACAGCTTCTCCAGTTCTCCCACTAGTTATTAGCAATAAACAGGAAGGTGGCAACTTTAAGGACTCAAAGAGCATGAGAAATAATAAAATCAGTTCATACCATAAGTTTATATCCTAAGATATTTATCTGATGAGAAATTTTGAGAGGGAGGAAAAGCAGATGTCTAAAAACTGTGAACTTACAACTTTTAAAATGATATTCTTATTTCTTGGTCTGTTTAGCGGCTTACATTTTTACTCTATAGAAATTCCATTTGAATCTGGAAGCCATATCTCATTTAATTCTTCCCAAAGCTCTGGAGGTATGTATTAATAGCCTGTATCTTAATAGAGCAATTGTAGCAGAGACAGAAAATCTTACTTATCTAGGTCACACAGCTGTTAAATATTATAGTCCCACAATAGCCCTAACTAGAGCAATTCAAATTGCACTTTTTAAATCAATTGTTTTCTTGTCTTCATGAATCCTTTCTTTCTCCTTTTTAAAAGTGGTGTGTGTGTGTGTGTGTGTGTATGTGTGTCTGTGTTTCTGTCTGTGTCTGTGTGTCTCCAGCACCTAGCAAGACAGTTACTATATAAGAGACAATTGCTGGTGCCATAAAGAAATGCCATTCCTACTTTGTACATAATTCTTCTGTTGAAGAGTGAACAATCCATCCGGCTGTTGGATGCCACTACTTCATGCTATCTAAGAATTATCAAATAATCCCTTGACCTTTACATTATGGAACCCACAGAAATATAAACAGACACTGCTATTTTTTAATGAATCACCTAGTATATAAAATACACATAACTATTTATTTTAAAATGAATTTCTGGAGGCCTCATTAAGCTAAATAATGCAACTGTTAAGACTCTGAAAAGGAACAAACAGAACTTCTTCAATAATGTGTTTATAATTCACAAGAGTTAAATATTTAATTAAAAGCATTCAATATAAGCAGAATTTCTCCTGAATCTCTGACTGTATTTTTGGTAGATTTAGACTGGACAGATTCCATAAACATTTGTCTAAGCCATTATCTGGAAAATCACTTTCAACCTTAATACAATGAAAATATATTACCATGTTAGTAACAGTGTCCCATCTGTTTAAGTATTTTGCAACCTATGGAAAGCTCTACCTGCAGAGTCTTCTGACTCTAAATTCACAAACAGTTGCTAGTTGAATGTATGTGGTAGCTTACTGGTAAATAAGCCTTATGAGCTTTGTTTTAAAAGACTTTTGGTTCTATAAAGCACTCTTTCAAAGAAAACTACCCTGATCAGACAGGGCAAATTTTATAGGGCAACATATGATCTCTAGCCAATGATAAGTGAATATTCAGTTTTGAAGCTATTTTAATGGAACTGCTTCAATTCAGATATGACTGAAGATGGCTACCTAATTTGAATAAAGCAGAGTAAGCAAGAAAACATAAAAATTCATAAACAAGTAAATGTCTAAATATTCACAAATTTAGAACATTTTTAACTGATCTAGCTAAACAAGGAATGCAAAACTTCGATGGTAAAGGTAGAGTTCCCGGCCATTATTCCAGGTTTAAAAGACAGCAACCTACTTGGTAGCATGCTAGGAGGAAGCCAACTCCAAAAGATCTAAAGACAAATTCATCAAATGATTTAGAATAATAATACAGTGGTTAATGTATTTCTACAATATGAAGAATATGATTTCCTTTCTCAAAAAGCTGGTGTATTAATATATGATCATTAATAACCATAGCTGAATTTTCAGCTAATATTTCAGTTTAAAAATCACTCAATATATGACATAGCTTTTATAACTGCATTTTTTAGGAAGTTTAAACATCATCTTCATTTTAGAGATAGGAATGCTAAGGTTTAAGGTGACATATTTGTTTCCTAAAAGTCACACATATTTTCATAGGCAAAGCAGACAATTGTCTCTAAACCTGTTGTATATATTTTAATATAATTTCTTTTTCTTAATTATGTAAAAAAGCCATTAAAATGCAGGAGTGTGCATCTCTACCAATTCTATTTATCAGTAGAAATTATGTTCGGACTGCATCCCATCATATAATAACTAACTTATTAAACTATACTTTCTACAAAAATTACATAAAAATTCAACACCATTGAAGGAACCATTCACTGCATTTGCTGTGCTATGTAGTAATCCTTCTGTGGTAGAATCAAATTCTGTCCTCAGCAACTCTCCAAAGCCAGGTAAGAAAATGCAGTAGAAAGGTGATCAACAAGACTGTTTAATCAGAGACCAATTCACAGATAGATTCTACTTTTGATAATGTGAGTGCCTAATTAAACACAGCTGGGCAAATATTTTGCCCAAAATTGTAGAACATAAAAAAATGAGAAGTGAAAGGAAGAAGTTTCAGATAAGCAAAAGATAATTTGATTATGTCAAGAAGATAGCAGAGTGCACACCGGAGGATGCTTTAAGCACTGATCCAGAGGCATCTGAGCTTTTTTCCAGAAATAGGAATTTTTGCCACAATACTTAGTGTTGATGAGACAGATAGCAAAGAACTGTTTAGGAAAATAAACAAAGGAAAGTATCTCAATCTTGCTATACCATCTGAAATTCTTTAAATTGACCTTCAGATCAAATTCAGAAAAAAAAAATATATATGGATAAATGACAGTATCATTGAGTGTTTTTCTAAGGCCTTGAGGCTCTGACAAAAGTAGTGCTGACTCTAGGAGGATTCTGATCAGTGTGCTGCAGTCAGTCACTCCACTAGGTCCACAGTTTAAGAGACTGGAGCTGGTCCATCTCAGAGCATTTACATAAAGGGAACGCTTTAATTTTTAAGTTTTATTTATTTGAATAACTTTCTCTTCCTGTCTTCAATTGCTTAAGTTTTAATGCTATGAAACACATTATTTGGGAAATAATCTCCACAGTCAAATTTTTTTAGGTAAAAAATACAGCTAGCACAAGGACAATATAGAGAAGCCAGGTCAGTGGTTTGAGAACACCCACATGACATCCCAACAAGGGACTTTGGTTTCAGCCACAGCTAGAGCTGCACTGAGAAGAGGATACATTGGTGTGACCCGAGATGGAAGTGTTTCAGAGGAGACACCAGACACGAGAAAAACCTCAGAGGTAAATTGAATCTGACTATGTCGGGAGGAGTCCAGGTTTTCTAAGAAGGAAGAAAATGAACCAAGGCTCAGAGTTGAAAATTAGCATCTAGAACTCTGAGAAAACCAGACAGTTTGGCTTTAGTTGTTCTTTTTTTTTTTCTTCTTTATATTTATCCAAAAATTCTCAGTGGGGAACAATTAGATATCTAGCCCAATAACAGATGAAAAGGCATTTGTTGACAACGTCTTTGTGGTCAAGTAGCTCATTCTCTAACTAAAACAACCCTAACTAGTAACAAGTTGCATTATTTGACCTGAAAAAAATCAATCTGATTACTGCTTATAAGAAATTTAAAAACAGATGTGCTGTACAATACTGTCCTATTTTGCTAGTGGGTTACAGGTGTGACATGATAGTGATTCTTCATCTCTCTTCTGGAGAGTACACAGAGTATCTTGAATTGTAAGTCTTTTCTGGGACTTTTTACACAGGCATGAAATCTTTGAACTCTCTCTGTATTTTATATTTGAAAATTAGGAAACACTGGCTTTAATAAACTAGTGCACATTTCATTGGATTT
The DNA here is from genome assembly GCF_000622305.1 of Nannospalax galili. Taxonomy (NCBI): domain Eukaryota; kingdom Metazoa; phylum Chordata; class Mammalia; order Rodentia; family Spalacidae; genus Nannospalax; species Nannospalax galili. The sequence goes on along the minus strand of NW_008331484.1, from coordinate 2,303,266 downwards.
TGTTTTAATCCATAAAGCCAGAGAGCTAGATGGCTCAATGAATAAAGGTGTATCTTGAACAAGCCTGGTAACATGAGTTTGATCCCTTGAATCTATGTAAATTTGGAAGGAGACAACTGACTCCACAAAGTTGTCCTCTGACCTCCATTATGTGTAACATCGCATGTGTACACACACACACGATGTGCGCACACACAGGAATAATAAACAATTTAAAAATTTAATTCCATGGATCAGAGCCAGAAATGAGAGAGGTTTAAGTTTGCCCCTACAGCTTCCTTTTTACCTAGTTGTTCATCATTCTTTACTTCTTACTTTATTTTCTTGGATGCTGCTGATTCCAGATAGATATTGCATGTTTGGTCACTCATCAGAAGTCCTGTTATGAAGAAAGTGGCCACATTTATATTAGGAAAACAGTGTAGAAGCAAATATTGCAGGACTCATTCACTCACACTGATAAGAGCAGTGTTTGTGTGTGTGTGTGTGTGTGTGTGTGTGTGTGTGTGTGTAGCTGCCAAATGTCTAGAGAATATGAGTTTTTAGCTGGATACAAAGCTATTCAAAATAATTTTAAAAAATTAGATTCAATATCTTTACAAGAGAAGTAAAACATTATAGAGTAATAAAGGGTTCAAAGTAGCAAGAATATATAATAAGTATGAATTTTATACATCCTTTATAATACACCCAGTATTACTGCATCAAACATAGTAAACATCAAACATAGTAAACAAAAATTGTCAAAATTGAGGGGGAAAACAAATAGCTCTACAATAATAGAAACTTCAGTGACCCACTGAGGAGGGAGTAAATGAGACCATCAAAGCAAGGGAATAGAAACCCGAACGATATAATAAAACAACTAAATGTGTCAGACATGTACAGAATGTTCTTCCCAGTGGCAGAACACATACTTTTTCAAGTGCAAGGGGCTATTTCCTAAGATAGGCCATATGTTGGTCCACAAATTCAGTGTTAATAAATTTTATAAGATAGATTATTATGGGGCTGGAGATGGCTCAGCAGTTAAGGGCTCTTGCTGCTCTTCCAGAGCACTCAAATTTGATTCCCAGCACCTACATTGGGTGGCTCATAATTGCCTGTAATTCCATGTCTAGGGGATCTGATGCTCTCTTCTGGCTTATATGGGCATCTGCACAAATGAGGCATATGTGCACATATAAACACAAATTATATACATATATAATCTTTAAAGGTGGATTATCATACAAAATCTCTTCTCTGACAACGACAAGATTAAGTTAGGAATCAACAAGAACAGCAGAAAAAGAAAACTGAAAGGGTTCAAATTTTTGGAAATCAACACACTCTTAAACAAACAGCGACTCACAGAAGAAATCGTCAGAGAAGCTAGTAAATAGGTGGAGATAGAAGAAAGCTGAAACAGAGCATGCCAAGCCTCACAGAATGCAGCGTAAGAAGCTAAGGGAAAGAATCTGCAACTCTGAACACTTGTTTTAGAAAATAAGAACTAATTCAAATCAACAATCGAACTTTACAAGTTGAAGAACTAAAAATATAAAAGAAACACACTGAACACCAGCTTGGGAGAAAAAAACAAGGTAAAGATTGACATCATAGATAAATTAAATCAGAGCAGAAAACAAAAAGACAAAAATCAATGAAAATGCAAGTTGATAATTTGAAAATACAAGAAAGTTGGGAAAATCTCCATAGACTGAAGAAAAAGAGAGATTTAAATTACTAAAAGCAGAAATGAAAGTGGGTGCATGAGTTCTGATTTCACAGAAATAAAAAATTATAAGAGTACTGTGAACCACTGTACATCAAATTGGATAGCACAGATGAAATGACCAAATCCCTAAAAGCACACATCCTCTTGATGCTAAAGCATGAAGATCCAGAAAACTGGGAATAGACCTTGGTACAGCAAGCCTGCCACAAAAGGCAAGGCTATCCAATTTCATTTCTTTGAGTTACCTTGAGCACTCACATCGAGAGGAGGACACAGTATGAAAGCGCACTGCCAGCCAAGTGCAGAGAACTGCGAAATGGGGAAGTTTGCCAACTGTGTCATGTGATGCTACCTTAGGCTGCTGTGTAAGCTATTTTAATTTCATGCGTAAAGACTTTTACTTTTGCAAGATGGAGTTTTGTAGATTGCCTTTGCAGCATTGTAAATATCTTTAACATGACCAAACTGTACATTTAAAAGTTAAGAGGCAATAAAAGAATTTAAAGTTGATTTTTCCCACAGCAACAATTTCCAGTCTTTCTGGAGCTTTGTACTCCTAACATTTTTGTAGCAGTATCTACCTAGCCATTTGAAAAAAAATTGCTTTATTTTTAGCAATTATATATATATATATATGATTTACAAATTATGAAAAAAAATCCTAAAAACTGAGAGGATAAAATATGACAAGCTTTGCCTGGTGTCCCAATTTGCTTATCGTTTTTTTAAACTACAGTGAAAATATTAGTCACATGTGCAGCACAGTAAATGGCAGCACAGGGTCACCAGACCTAACAGATGACAAGAAGAGGACATTAAAATCTTAATGTATCTCGATCGCCATCTTCTACCTCTTGGATTAGGCCAGAGGCCTGAACAAACTGCTCACGCTCAGCTCCAAACAACCTGGGCCCAGAACATGCTTTTGGAGACCTCTGGACTAGCCTGGTTTGCTGTGCAGAACCCACCCAGTTGGTTTCCATGTCCCCCTGTAGCACTAGGGCTGGAAAGTGCTGCTCCAGCTCTGACTAGCCTAGTGAGCTAGCTACCCAGAGCCATTTCACCCCTCCACCATCTCCACACTGAGGGCTTTAGCTGTATTTGCCCAACTCTCACACTAGACTAGCCTAGAATCACCTCTGTCCCACCAATAGAAAAATCAAAAGTGAAAACCTAAAATATGGACCAACTAACTATTCATACCTGAAAATAAATCAACCTAGCTATGACAACAATAAAAACAGAACCAAATTTCCACTCAGCAAAGGTAAGCTAGAGGTTCAAATAGCAAACACAACCAATAAACAAAGTTTGTTTATGCCAAGGGCACATGTTGAAATACAAAAAATATGAAAAACCAAGATAATATGTTCCCATCAAATCCCACCAGTGCTATAGAGGTATTCTACATTGAGAACTACATAGAGAAAACCCAGGACACAAAACTTAATAAGACAATCATAAGCATGATCAAAGTATTCAAGGACTTTAAAGAACACATAAACCAATACCCTAAAGAACTCAAAGATAGGAAAAGAGTGAAGCTCAAGAAAATACAAATATACAGCGGCATGAAATATTTGTCATTCAATAAATAGCACTACTGAATTATGAATGGGTTAAAGAAGAAATCAAGACAGGAATAAAAATATTCTTTAAACTGAATGAAAATGGTAATACAGCACAACAAAACCTCTCGGACACATTAAAAGTAGTCCTAAGAGGAAAGTTTATAGCTATAAGTGAATTGAAAAATGACTTAATAATGCAACTCAAGAATCTGGAAGAATAAGAACAAATGAAACCCAAACCCAAAGGAGAAAGAGCAAAAAATCAGAGTAAAAATCAGTGGAATAGAAATAAAGAGAACAGTACAAAAATCAATGACTCTAAGGACTGGTTCTTTGAAAAGACAAACAGGATAGACAGACACTTACCACAGATAACCAAAAGAAAGAAAGGGCAAATCCAAGTCAACAAAATTAGAGATGAATGGAGAAACATTACAAGAGACCCTAAACTAACCAAGAACATTATAAGGGAATGTTTTGAAAAACTATACTCTATTAATAGAAAACCTAAAAGAAATAGAGGAATTTCTAGATTAAAAAGAACCACCAAAGTTAAACCAAGAAGAGGTCAACAATTTAAACAGGCCGGTGACAAATGAGGAGATCAAAACAGTAATACAAACCTCCCAACTAAAAAAAAAAAAAAAAAAACAGGTCCCTATTCAAGGCAGAATTTTACTATGCCTTCAAAGAAGAACTACAACCAATACAACTTAAATTATTTTAAAAAACAGAAACAGAGGGAGAACCCCCAAATTCTTTTTTATAATTCCAGTATTTCTCTAATAGCAAAGCTAAGTACACACACACACACACACACACACACACACACACACACACACACACCAAAATTACTAATGAATATTGATGCAAAAGTTCTCAATAAAATACTTGCAAACTACATGTAGGTGAATACCAAAAAAGTAATCCACCATGTTCAAGTTGGTTTTATTCCAAAGATACAGGAATGGTTCAATATACATAAGTCAATAAATAATATAAATGGACTTAAAGACATAAATCACATGATCATCTCAATAGATGTAGAAAAGAGCTTTGATAAAAGTCCAACGTGTCCTCATAATAAAAATCCTATAGGAAACTGGACTTGGGGGAACATATTTCAACCTAATTAAGGCAATATAAAACAAACCCCAGCCAATATCATTCCAATTGGACAAAAACTTGAAGCATTAAAATCAGAAACTAGACAAGGCTGTCCACTATCCATATTCCTTTTCAATATAATTCTTGAAATTCTAGCTGTAGCAATAAGACAAGAGAGGGAAACTAAAGGGTATTTATTGGAAAATAAGTTAAATTATTCCTATTTGCAGATGATTTGATACTATTTTTGAGTTCACAAAAAATCCACCAGAAAACTTCTAGGACTATTCAACACTTTCAGTAAAGGGCAGGACACAAAACCAATCTATAAAAATCACTAGCCTTTTCATATACTAATAACCATCCTGTTGGAGAAATAGCCTCAAAATAAAATGCCCAGGAATAAACCTAACCAAAGGTATAAAAGATCTCTACAATGAAAACAAAGAAATTGAGGAAGACATAAAGAGATGGAAAGATCTCCCATGCTCATGGATTGGCAAATTTAATATTATAAAAATGGTCATCCTACCAAAAGCAATTTACATATTTAATGCAATCCAAATCAAAATCTCCATGACATTTTTTCACAAAAGTGGAAAAAAAAATCCTACAATTTATATGAAGCTGCAAGTGAGCCCAGATAGTGAAAATAATCCTGAACAAAAAGTGCAATACTGGAAGGATCACCATATCAAATTTCAAACTATATTACAGAGCTATAATAATAAAAATATCATGGTATAATCATAAATACAGACCAATGGAACAAAAGAGAAGACCCAAACATGAATGCATGCAATTACAGCCACCTGATATTTGTCAAAGGGGTCAAGAATACACACTGGAGAAGAGAGAGCATCTTCAACAAATGGTGCTGGAAAAACTGGACTCAATATGTAGAAGAATGAAATTAAATCCATATCTATCACCTTGAATAAAAACCAACTCCAAATGAGTCAAAGACCTCAATGTGAAATCAGAAATGCCAAAACTATTAAAATAAAATACAGACAGCACCCTACAAGGTATAGTGCAGCAAAGGATTTTCTAAATTGGACTTCATTTACTCAGGAATAGAGGCCAAAATTTGACAAATAGAAACTTGTTATCTGTACAGCAAAGGAAACAACCAACTGGGTGAAGAGGAAGCCCACAGAATGGGAGAGAATCTTTAACATCTGTATCTGATAGAGAATTAATTTCCAAAATATACTAAGAACTCAAAAAACAAAGAATCAAGAAAATATATGACCCAATTAGAAACTGTGAACAGAGTTTTCAAAAGGAGAAATAAAGATAGCTAAGAAATATCCTAAAATGTATTCAGCATCCTTAGTATTTATGGAAATGCAAATAAAGCTCCTTTAAGATGTCTTCTTACCCATCCAGAATGACTAAAATCAAGAAAACAAATGACGTCAGCTGCTGGAGAGGCTATGAGAAACCCTTATTTCCTGCTGATGGAATTGCAAACTGGTACAGCTACCATGGAGACCTCTTCAAAAACTAAAAGTAAATATATCATATGATACAGCACTTTGCTTCTTACCTAAGAACTCTATGTTCTCCTGCAAGGGTACTTGCTCAGTTATGTTTATTGTTGCTGTGTTCACAATAGCTAAGAAATGGAAAAAAACAAGGAGTGGATAATGAAAAGGTGGCAAATTTACACAACTGAGTTCTATTTAACGGTAAAGAAAGATGAAATCATGAAATTTGGAAGGAAATGTATGGAACTAGAAACTATTGTATCAAGTGAGGTAACCCAGAGTCAGAAAAACAAGTAACACACACTCTCTTAGATGTGGATCCTAGCTCCAAATCCTTAGATACAAGTGTACCTCTCACCACGCACCCAAGAAACTTCTTTTTCACTGATAGAGACTCTTACAAAGTTCCACAACTGGTCAAATGTAAAGAATAAGTGACTGCGAGGTGGGAAACTATAAGTGACCCATCATCTATGCAGCCACTGGACCAAAAACTCAGGGAACATTAGAGAAGACAGGGAGGAAAGACTATAGAGCCAGAGGAACAGGACATCTACAGCTAGTTAATGCATTATAGACTTGATACAGAAGCTACAGCAATGAAATCTACAAAGCATGGTAGCCTAACAAGATCTGCATAATGTAAAAATCAACTGACATGGCAAGGTGGATAGGGAAAATTTCATAGGGACCCCCCTCGTGGTGAAGTGCTACAGACAATCAATGAATGCGCGGAGGGGGGAAGAAACAGTTTTCTCCAGAGACTAACTCCCTGAAGGGTCATTTAATCCCCAGGGCAGGCCTAAGCATAGATATACACAAATACCACTAAACAGACTCTGTGCATTACACACACACACACACACACACACACACACACAGAGAGAGGTATGCACACACACACGCATGCATACACGCACACACACACATATTTATATTTATAAATGTGTGTTTGTCTATGTAACAATAATAGTCAAAGAAGAGGACAAGGAATGAGAGGGAGTTTGGGGATATGGGATGAGTTGGAGATAGTACAGAAGACAGAAATAAAGCAAATAACTCAGGTATGAAATTCTCAAAATAATCACCAATAATAACAGAGGACATGCAGGCAAGAGGAGGTAGTAAAGCGGGGGTAGGAGGGAAGGGGTCTGTGATCAAAATAAAATGATATGAAATTATCGAATAACTAAAATATTTTTAATTATTTATTTAATGACCACATACTTAGAAGAAGCATTTCATTACATCAGTTGACATATTCAATAACAATTTTCTGAGTTAGGATGCATCTCTTACAAAATTGGCTGTACAAAATTGGTTTACAGTTGAATTATTACACTTTTACAATATTGTGCTCAATATAAACCCTATAAGACATAAAATTAAATGAGGTTTTATCCTTTAAAAAAGATTTCCATTTCATTATTAAAATACAGAGTTTTAGAACCATTAATGTCCTGTTTGCCTCCAAGAATGCTTAGAAACAAGTGTTTCTATATGTACCATTTCACTGATATACTCTGAATGAGCTTTGAAATCTCCAGAGTAAATAGAAATTGACCAGCCTGACTGCAATAATGAAAAAAAAAGTCTAAATAAGGGAGAGAGGGATTAGAAGGATCTAGAAAAAAGGAAGAATGAAGTATAGTATCATATGCTGCAGAGATGAAGTAGAGCCAGTCCGGGAATATTGGTTTAATATTCAGTTTAATATTAGTTTAATATCAGTTACAGCTTGGTAGTATAGGTCAGTTAGTAGAGTGCCTGCTTAGCATGAATGAAAGCCTTGGTTGGAGCGCCAGCATCTCATAAACTGTGTTGGTGTCACAGGCTGTATAACCTCAGCACTCAGGAGGTGGAAGAAGGATCAGAAGTTTAAAGTCATGATCCTCTACATAGCCTGTCTCAAAGAAAAGTGTAAGTTAAAGTCATTGTTGATTTCAGTGAGACTCTCTTCCTGTGGAACTCAACTAGCTGCTGGGTTGCAGGAGGTGGAGAATGTGAGAGGATGAGGAAGTGGAGTGTGGACCTTCAAAAAGGTCCTGTTAAGAGAGTGAACAGAGAAGGGGGACTTTGCTAGGGTCTCTACCTCTTTATTTTTTCAAACCGTAAAGGTTATGTTATCTATGGAGGGCAAAATCATGGAGATGGGCTATTCAAGCAGAGAAAGGAGAAAATTCAAGGGAAGATGAAAGCTGCAATTGACATGAGTGGCTGTATTTGTTCCTTTAAGATGGGATCTATTGGGCTGGAGGGTCGGCTCAGTGATTAAGAGCACTGAAGGCTCTTGCAGAGGACCCAGGTTTGATTCCCAGCACCCATACGGTGGCTAACAACCATCTGTAACACCAGATCCAGGGAAATCTAGAGCCCGTTTCAATCTTCATAGGCATTGAAAAACATAAGTGCACTTATACACACAGGCCATACACTCATACACATAAAATAAAAATAAATAAAATATTTTAAAGATGGCATCTGCGGAACTTTGCATTTCTGGGCAGCACAGCTACCAACTTCCTGGGGCCAACTTCTTCCCTGTGTAAGTGTGGCAGTTTGCCCACAGCACCTTGACTCCCCCAGCCTCGGTCACCCTCTCAGGTCCCCAACTCTGACTCTCCTCTTAGCATGGGCACTGGCCCATTTCTTCTCTTGGCACCTCAGACCTCTGGACTACTCTTTTGGCCCAGGCTTCCCACTGCTTCTGACCCTTTGACCCAGACCAAACCAATTCCTCCCTCTAGTCCCCAGGAGCCCTTGGGGCCTGTTCCCTCCTCACCCTTCACCTTTTCATGACTGAGACAGGCCCTGATCCCAGACTACCTGAGGAACCAACTACCTGAGGCCAGCTTCTTTCCTGGAGGGATCCAAACCTTAGGAGAAAGCCTGAGAGTGTCTGATCCTCACCTGACTTGGGCCTCCGTGGGAACTCCTGAGCAGCAGGACAAAAGCCCTGGCCCCTCCAATATAAAATCAAAGGAGAGAACCTGAAGCCTAGACCAACAAGCTCTTCATGCCCAACAAGTAAACCACAAAGGCACATAAAGTTTACAAAAAGAAGTAGACCTAAACTCAACAAAGGAAGACTCGAGTCTCACATAAGAATCAGAAACTACAAAAATAAATCCACAAGTCAAAGTCACAGCGAAAAAATATTAACATGAAAAATCCAAATAATATATCCCTACCAAGTACCAACAGTCCTGTAGAGGAATACAATGAGAACCCCCTAGAGATAACACAGAACATGGAATTCAAAAGAACAATTATAAACATGATAAAAGAATTCAGTGAATTTAAAGAACACACAAAGAAATCAATAAACTGAAAGAAGATAGGGACAAAGATCTGAATGAATTCAGAAAAGAGTTCGAAATATTGACAAATACTCAGGCTGAAATAAAGAAGGAAGTGAAACACTCAGTAAGCCAATTAGAAATGACAGAAGAAAGCTTCACCAATAGGATGAATGAAATGGAAAACAGAATATCAAGAATAGAAGACAAAGTGGATGAATTAGACCAGTCAAGCAAAGATTATGAAAAATTTTAACAAAACACAAGAATGGGATATGCAGGAATTGTGGGACAACATAAAAAGACAAAACTTATGCATTATAGACATAGAGGAAAGAGAAGAATCTCAGGGTAATGGTATGTACCAGATTTTCAACAAGATTGTAGAAGAAAAATTTCCAAAATTAAGAAAGACATGCCCATACAAATACAAGAAGTACATAGAACACCAAATAGACAAGACCAGAAAAGAAATTCTCCATAGTACATCATAGTAAAAACAATAAATGTTCAGAACAAAGAGAGAATACGGAAAGCTGCAAAAGAAAAACAAGATGTCACATATAAAGGAAAATCCATCAGAATTACAACTGACTTTTCAGTGCAAACTGTGAAAGCCAGAAGAGCCTGGACCAAAATATTCCCAGTTCTAAATGACCACAGATGCCAAACCACATTACTTTATGAGCCAAAATGTCTAATATAGTCAAAGGGGAAAGAAAAATCTTCCATGACATAAATAGGCTGAAAGAATTCATGTCCACAAAACCAGCCCTTCAGAGAGTTCTTGAAGCAAAGAAAGAGCTGAAGAAAGGAACGACTATACCCTAGGGGTAATAGAAAGAAACTTAAGGTATAATTGGAAACACACAGCTACACCAAGAATGTAAACAGAAATCAAAACAACAAGAATCAATATACCTGTTTCATTAATAACTTTAAATATCAATGGACTGAACTCCCCAGTTAAAAGACACAGACTAGTTGAATGGATTAAGAAACAAAACCCATCTTTTTGTTGTCTGCAAGAAACCCATCTTACTTTCAAGGACAGGCACTACCTTAAGGTGAAAGGATGGAAAAAATATATTCCAATCAAATGGTACTTAGAAAAAAGCAGGAGTTTCAATTCTATTATCTGACAAAATAGACTTCAAACTAAAACTAATCAGAAGAGATAAAGAGGGCCACTTGATTCTGATCAAAGGAACAAGAAGATATTACAATCATGATTATATATTCACCAAACTCTGGACTTTAAGACCCAGATTAATCCCACTCGTTAACAGTAGGGGACTTCAATACCCCAAAGACTCCATTAGACAGATCAACAGGACAGAGAATCAACAGAGAGACATCTGAATTAAACAATACCATACATCAAACAGAATTAACAGACATCTACCAAATATTCCACACAAGCACCAAAGAATATACTTTTTACTCAGTGCCCCATGGAACTTTGCCCAAATCAAAACATACTGGGACACAAAACAAGCCTCAACAAATACAAAAGGATTGAAATAATTCCATGCATTCGATCAGACCACAATTGAATGAAGCATCTACAGCAGAAGAAACCCTACTAACTACATGAACACATGCAGATTAAACAACACACTACTGAATGATGAATGGGTCAAAGGAGAAATTAAGAAAGAAATAAAAGTATTCCTGGAACTAAATGAAAAGGACAATACAACACAACAAAACCTCTGAGACACATTGAAAGCAGTCATTAGAGGGAAGTTTATAGCTCTAATTGCCTACATTAAAAAGTCAGAAAGAATACAAATGACTGACTTAACGTTGCAACTTGAAAATCAACAACAAATGAACACAAATCCAGAATATAAGAAGAAATAACAAAAAATCAGAGCAGAAATTAATGAAGTAGAAATGAAGAAAACAATACAAAGAATCAATGAATCCAAGAGCTGATTCTTTGAAAAGGTAAGCAAGATTGACAGACGCCTAGCACAATTAACCGAAAGAAAGAGCACTTCCAAATCAACAAAATCAGAGATGAAAGGGGAAACATCACAACAGACACCAAAAAGATCCCGAACATTATAAGGGAATACTTTCAAAACCTATACACTACTAAATTTGAAAACATAAAAGAAATGGACAGATATCTAAAAGCATGGGAACCACAAAAACTAAACCAAGAAGAGATCAACAGTTTAAACAGATCCATAACACATAAGCAAATTGAAACAGCAATACAAAACCTCCTGACTAAAAAAAGCCCAGGACCAGATGGATTTACAGCAGAATTCTACCAGACATTTAAAGAAGATCTATATCCAATACCACTTAATTTATTCAAAAAGATAGAAATGGAGGGAGAACTTCCAAATTCCTTATATCAAGCCAGCATCACTCTAATACTGAAGCCAGACTAAGATACAACCTAAAAAGAAAACTATAAACCCATATCCTTAATGAACATAGATGTAAAAATTCTCAACAAACTACTGCAAATCGCATACAGACACACATTAAAAAGACCATCCACCATGATCAAGTTGGCTTTATTCCAGAGATGCAGGGATGGTTCAATATACATATACAAATGGACTCAAAGCAAGAACCACATGGTCATCTCGATAGATGCAAAGAAAGCCTTTTACAAAATTCAACATGCATTTATGTTCAAAGTCCTAAAGGGAATTGGACTGGAAGGAACATACCTCAACATAATTAAAGCCATATACAACAAATCCACAGCCAACATCAATCAAAATGGAGAAAAACTGGAAGCATTCCCACTAAAATCAGGAACCAGACAAGGCTGTCCACTATCTCCACTTCTCTTTAACATAGTGTTTGAAACTCTGGCAAGAGCAGTAAGATAAGAGAACGAAATTAAAGGAGTATAAATTGGAAAAGAAGAGATCAAATTATCCCATTTTGCAGACCATATGGTATTATATCTAAGAGATGCCAAAATTTCCACCAGAAAACTCCTAGAAATTATTAACATGATCAATAAAGTGGAAGGTTACAAAATTAATCTAAAAAAGTCTATAGCCTTTCTGTATACCAATAACAATCAATCAGAGAAAGAGTATATGGAAACATTCCCTTTTGCAATAGCCTCAAAAAAAAACATCTCAGAATAATCCTGACCAAAGACATTAAAGGCCTCTACAGTGAAAATTTTAAATCTTTAAAGACATATAGGAAGACAACAGAAGATGGAAGGACTTTCCATACTAATGGATTGGAAGAATTAATATTGTGAAAATGACCATTCTTCTTACCAAAAGCTATTTATAGATTCAGCACAATGCCAACCAAAATTCCCATGACATTCTTCACAGAAATGGAAAAAAATCCTAAGATTCATATGGAAGCAGAAAAGACCTCAGATAGCCAAAGCAACCCTGATCACTAAGGTCAATGCTGGGGGGATTACCATACCAGATTTTAAACTGTATTACAGAGCTATAGTCATAAAAACAACGTGGTACTGGCACAAAAATAAACCCATAGATCAAGGGAGCAAAATTGAAGACTCAGATATGAGTACATGCAATTTCAGCCCCCTAATATTTGACAAAAGGGCCAAGAACATTCACTAGAGGAAAGACAGCATGTGCCACAAATGGTGCTGGCAAAACAGGATCCCTGTCTGTAGAAAAATGAATCTAATCCCCTATCTTTCACCTTGCACAAAAGCCAGCTCTAAATGGATTCAAGATCTCAATGTGAAGCCTGAAACTGAAACTGTTAGAAGAAAACATTGTCAATAACCTACAAGATATAGGTGTCAGAAAGGATTTTCTAAACCAGACATCTATTGCTCAGGAAAAAAGGTCAAGAATGGGAGGAATGCATTAAACTAAAAAGCTTCTGTACATCAAAAGAAGTAGCCAAGAAGTGAAGAGAAAACCCACTGAGTGGGAGAAGATCTTCACCAGCAACATCCCTGACAAAAGTTTAACATGCAGAATATATAATGAACTAAAAAAGCAAAGAATCAAGAAGGAAGTAACCTAATTAAAAGATGGGCTAAGACATTGAACAGAGAGTTCTCAAAAGAAGAAATAAAGATGGCTAAGAAGCATATTAAAAGGCGTTCAACATCATTAAGAATTAGGGAAATGCAAATTAAAACCACTTTAAGATTTAATCTTACCCCAGTCAGACTGGCTGAGATCAAGAGAACAAATGATACCAAATGTTGGAGGGGATGTGGGGAAAGGGGAACACTCATCCACTGCTGGTGAGGATGCAAACTTGTTCAACCCCTATGGAAAACAGTGTGTAGAACTCCAAAAAATTAAAAAGGAACCTACCATTTGACCCAGTTATACAAATCCTTCGTGTATACCCAAGGAACTCATCCCATTGCAGAGACACAAGTGTACATCCATGTTTGTTGATGCTCTTTTCACAATAGCTAAGAGATGGAGGCAACCTAAGTGTCCCTCATTGATGAGTAGATAATGAAAATGTGGTTCATTTATACAGTGGAGTTTTACTCAGCAGTAAAGAAAGATGAAATCATGGAATTTTCAGGTAAATGGATGGAACTAGAAACTGTTATACTAAGTGAGTTAACACAATCTCAGAAAAAAAATCGACATATGTTCTCCCTCATATGTGGATCCTAGGATCAGACTCTGATAAATAAGTATGCAACCAGACATAACTAAAGGAACCAGGATAATGGAAAT
>NW_008331484.1:2284442-2289370 GCF_000622305.1 Nannospalax galili | reverse complement strand
GAAAAGAAAGAACCTGAAAGAGAAGAACAGTAGGAAACAGGTGTTAATAAGAAAGATATGGGTTAAAATGTTTTATTTTAATGGGAGGAGGGAGGAACGGTTATACAAGGAACCTTGGGAATAAAGGAAAAGGAGTTCAAAAGAGGAGAGACAGACTTATGGAGAAAGGGATTATTAAGGGAGAAATGAGAAAAATAGGGAAACCATGATGGAAGGGTTAGTCACTGAGAGAGATAAATAATGCATAACTAGTTTTTTAAAAAATCAGAGGGAACCACATTAGTCCAATAACCTACTGACAAATTATACATACACCTAGCTCAAGGAACATAATATATGTCTAGTCAAGGTTTATTGGCAAGTTTTTGCCCAAGCTTTATCTAGGTAATGCATGATAACTAAAAGTACCAGACTGGTGGAACTAACCTTCTTGTTAGTTCAACAGCCATTCTTTGAGGCCTATACTAATCTAGTCAGAGGGACATAAAAGACAGTTTTTCCTCCTTGCCCTCCAAGGTTGACTAAGTTCCAGGGGACTATGAGCATCTCTCAAAATGTCCTATAATTGTGGTGGGTCACCTGTCCTCTTCATCAAGGAGGCCGAGGAGACCCCACCAGATGGACTTGAACCAGTTTCCAGTCTACAAAGAGGAGGGTCAACACAGAGGAATCACTTCCTCCATGCTTCCAAGTGAGCCAGCCATGGTTGAGCAGGACCTTAGACTTATCTTCACATAGGCAGAGCTGGTAAAAGAAAGGAGCCAGCCCATGTGACCCCTGAGGAAAAGATCCTCAAACGACCTTAAGAGTAAAAATAAATTAGTTTATCTAGTCCAACTGTATGGCCTTAAACACCCAAAAGGAAAGTATAACCAAAGACTAATGGGGCCAATATAATTTCTTAAGAATCCATATGCATAACTAAAGGCTACAAAACAAACAACAATGCCAGATAGGAGATACCTTCTTTTGAGTTGTTGGCCAGGGTAGCCCAAGGGACTCCCAGATATTAACCCAGCATAGAACTGGGAAAATGAACAGCAGACCCCAATCTTATGTAAAGGAATATTGACAACCGATTGCTGCTAGATGAGGAACAACTGACCCTCCTGAAACAAAGACCTCTAGATAGGCTGACTAGATTCACCAGAAGGGCAATAGTGGCGATTGGCTGGGGGTGCCGACAACACAGCAGACAGTAACAGGGATATCAGAGTATAAGGGCTCTAGTGGGGGGAGGGAGGCTATGGGAGGGTGCCATCTGGGAAGTAGGTATATAGTTGATTAAGATGGTTTGGGATGTTCTGTGTGATACTCACACACACACATACACAAATCAAAAAAATTTCTTAAATATATTATATTTGAGGAGGAAGCATGGAAATTTACATCATGCTAATTAGTAGAGGTGATAAACATTACCATTGAAATCTATCCGATGACTTCATAGACATACACAGGCACCAAGTATCCAAGTGCAACTGATTAGGACTAGTAATAATCAGATACATCCAGATTAGAGATGATTGTGCCAACATCTCAGTGTTAGTAGCAAAAACAATGAGTCTGCAAGGAACAAAATATTCTAAAATGAAATGGAGAATTTTTTTAAAGGTTCAAAACATATTCAATTCAATGTCTTACAGATCTTATAGTGAGTTCAGTATTGTATAACTGTATTAATTCAATTGTGAACCTAGAAACTTGCACCTACTTGTGAAAGAGTTGTACTCTTGCTCTGGAGTGTATTACTGAATTTGTTAAAGCTGTAGTGAAATGCTTCTTCTAATCATGTAGTTATTAAAAATTTAAAAAATGATAAAAAATAATAATAATTCTTCAAAGCATAAAAATTTGCTACTTAATAATTAGTGGAGATGAAAAACATTACCATTGAAATCTACCTGACAACTTTATATCCATGCTCAGATGCCTAGAAGCTCAGAAAGTAACCAACTGTGACTAGTAATAATCAGATATTTAGAGATTAGAAATGCATGTGCAAACATCCAATGTCAATTGCATTGAAAAAGAATTTTTCTGTATGAAACTGTGTATTTTAATATTGAAATGGAGATCTTTTTTAAAGGTTAAAACCTCATTTAGTTTTATGTCTTATAGGGTTTATACTGAGTACAATATTGTATAACTGTAACAATTCAACTGTAAACCTAAAAATTTACAGCCAGTTTTGAAAGAGATGCATCTTAGCTCAGGAAATTGTTATTGAATATGTCAGTGCTGTTGTAATGAAATGCTTCTTCTAAGTATGTGGTTATTAAATAAATATTTTTTAAAAATCACCTAGATTAGTAAACAACAACAACAACAAAAGATAGGTTCTGAGTATTCAGAATGTACTGTACTCTGTTGAGCATAGAAGATGAAATTCTTGGGTCCATATATCACGTAGATTCCTGCTCTAATTAAATGATATTATCTCCATGATTACTGCAAATAGTGACCAAGGGCACATGGCTTATCTGGACACAGGTAAGCCTGTGGAACAGAAGGCAGAATCCTCAATAACAAACGTAAGAATTCACTTATCTCTCCAGAAATCTAAAGAAAACTTTCAATGTAATTGATGGGCTTACAGACACCTTTAAAGTGATGTGAAGAATTCTTTTAATTCATTAGATCTGTTTGATCTCAGAACCTTCTCAGAATAAATGCATTCCTTCATTTGCACCAATTACCAGGCCCCTGACTTGAGTAACTGTGATTCATTCCACAGCTCGGAAGTTGTCTTTAATCTGCCCTTGGAAATGCACCAAAGCACTACAAAGACCCAAAGGAGAATTAATTTATCTTCACACTTCAGAACAGACCAAAAGATGAGTTGGGAAATGCCACGTTTCTGCTGCCTGTTCTTTTAACTACTAGCCTGTGCTAGAATTCCATACTGTGGGGTTTCTTAGCATTTTTAGGATGAGCTCCATGACATTTAAATGTAATTTTAGCCCACAAATACCTTTTTTTTTCTTTGAGTACCTTATGCCATCATTATAGGTTACAGACCTCTGTCAATCAAAGCATTGTACCGAGCAGTCTTCCCTTCCCACTCTGTCTTGTAAAATTGCCACGAATCACGGTGTCACAGTTCTCCTCGGCCCACAAGATAATGAGCTGGTGCATAGAGGAAGGATCAGTGTTGAGCAGAAGGAGGATGACGATCTTGAAGGCATCACTTCAGTTGCCATTTGATTCCGTTTGCTGAATCCAATCTCCTCTCCCTTGACAGCTCAGAGTATGCTATCACAGAAGCACTGGTTTTTCAGGCAGTCAAGTACCTCCCTGCACACAGGAGCACATTTTCATCAAAGACAAACAGCAGTGGAATTGCTGTGCCATAAATGGAGAGAGAGAAACAACCAAGAAATCCACTGCATGTTTAAAAATGGAACATGCATGTGCATGTATGCCTGCCCTGTGAAACTAAATAGTGGTGACCCCTGCGTATGAAAATAGCCACAAAGCTGGTCTCATTAGCCTTTGAATTTCCACGTCCTTGGGAACTGAGGACATGGCTCAGTCAGTAAAGGGCTCACTGTGAAAGAGTGAGGACCTGAGTCTGAATCCCAGAACGCACATAAAAAGCCAAGCACAATAGTCCATGCTTGGCAACTCAGCACTGAGGATGAAGAGACAGGTGAGTCCCCAGGGCTTCATGACCAGACAGTCTAGCTAAGTCAGTGAGCTACAGGTTCAGTGTGAGATGATGCCTCATAAAATAAAAGGGAGAGTCATTAAGAAAGACATGAGTGTCTATCTCTGGACTCCATGTGCACACATTCGCAAGCACCTGCATACACAAACATGTACACACACACACACACACATGCACACACACAAGAAATTCTATATACTTGAAGACTGAAAGTAACTGCCACTGGGTCATAGCATATTTTGCAAATCTTCCCAGATACACTCATATTGGTACTGTCAGTGAACTCTTGATTCATCATGTTATCCAAGGAACATCAATAACCAATGCCCATCAATTATATTTGAATTTATATGTAATTATATATTTTAGAAGGATGTTGCCTGGTGATCTGAACTAATATAATATTTCAAATAAAACTGTGGCAAACATCCTTGCTAATCAACTTGGGAGAAGCTAATGTCCAAAGAACAGGCTCCAGTCAAATATGGAAAGATCATAGATGCAGAAACCAAGGGCCAAGAGAGCATGGCCCTTGCTGCTTCTAGATGCTCTCATGTTAGCATAGAAAGGACTGATGTGTACATGAGAGAGATCTACACACGCATACACACAGGTGCGTACACGTGCACACACTCACAAACTCAAATATATACACAAATTAAAATAAATATGCTTTTTTCCCATGCATCTAAGAAGTGCCCTGAAAGCCAGCAGGTACACTGTTCCTGCCTCCTCGATGATGTGTCACATTCTTAATTCTGTGCTGAGAATGTACAATCTGTGCAACTGAGGGAAATTATCTACCTAATCATTCAATCTCCTTTCCTTGTGATTCATAGTTTTTTTAGGAGGTCACAGCAAGCAATTAAACTTCTAGCTTCAAGCAGTTTTCTGCTTTCAAGACTGCATGTGAAGCAGAAAGGGACAGAGTTAGGACAAGAAGTCAACAAAGTCCTTAATTAGGGAGAGTAGGTAATAACAGCAGCAGACATTTGAAAATAAGATTTGATATGCATTTGTTGCCAAGAAGCTGCCTGGAAAATGTGAGCACTTCTTGCTATTTTAAAATATACCTTGGAAAATTCTTACCTGCCTAGATAATATTAAAAGAGTTGGAGGGGGGGTGGTGCTGGAGAGATGACTCAGCAGTTAAGAACACTGACTGTTCTTGCAGAAGACCCAGGTTCTAATCCCAGCACCCACATGACAGCTAACACTGTCCGTAATTCCAGTTCCAGGGGATCCAACACCCTCTTCT
>NW_008331484.1:2271734-2284370 GCF_000622305.1 Nannospalax galili | reverse complement strand
GTAACTCCAGTTCCAGGGGATCCGACAGCCTTTTCTGTCCTCTGCAGGTATTGCACAACATGGGTGCACTTACCTACATGCAGGCAATACACGCATATGTAAAAAATAAAAATAATAAATAAAAAACCTTAAAAAGAGAGATGGGAAGGAATCTGATGCCCATTGAGTTACTCATTAGATAATGTTATTCCCCAAATGATAATGAAATAATCTGTGAAAACACCACACACAGCACATGAGATATGTGTCTACTTTCAGCAATGTAGGCTCTTCTAGACGTCTCTGTCTGAACTGGGGGGTCATTCCCCACAGTCACTTTCTGAACATATGAGCCTCCACTTTTAAAGATCTCATGCACATTACAGGATTATTTTTCAGTAATTTTACTCCAGCAACTTGGCATCCTAATTGTACTAAAGATAAAATAATAGCAACTGCAAAATTTTTAGCCAGTCTGAAAATGTGATTTTGGTCTCCTTTCTCAACTCCCTTCAGCTGAGTCAACCATGCTTCCATCTGCTGTTTAGAATGTTCCCTTCCTAGTATTGCCATTGGTACTTGCTGAGCACTATAGTAATTATGCTTTTATGTGTCAGTATTCTCCCACTAGAAAACATTTTACTGCTTCTTAGTGTATAGTGATTGTACAAAACAATGAAAGCCAGGCATGGTGGCCCACACCTTTAATCCCAGCACTCAGAAGGCAGACGTAAGTGGATCTCTGTGAGATTGATACCAGCCTGGTCTACATAGCTAGTTCCAGGCCAGCTGTGGCTAGAGGAAGACCTGTCTCAAAAAGACCAAAAATGGGTTTCTTAACCCGTAAAGAAGAGCAATGAACTTAGGTCATTTTCAGGAAAATTAATGGAACTTGAGATCATGTTACGTGAAAGAGGAAGACTCAGAAAGATAAATATTACATGCTTCCTCCTACATTCCCTAGAGAGAATCTAGACTTAAAAAAGAAAAGCATGAACATTGTGCATGAACATTAATTGTAAAGAGGAAGGGGATTAGCAAGAGAGGGACGTAGGTGCAACGATGGGCAGTGGAAGGGTGAACACCATCAAGCTATGCTGTAGACATGCGTGAAAAGCACAGGCAATAGAGCTTTGTAAGTTTTTTAATTAATTAGTTAATTAATTATTGGCTTCCTCAGTAAACTCTTGGTTTATATATCCAGATGCACTTTTTAACACTTCTCAGAATACACACAAGACTTTTGATTTCCTTTTCTCAAATCTGATTTAGTACTTTTCTATCTCAGAAAATGATCACACAGTACACCATTGCTGCTGCCAAAACTGTGACTCTACTACAGGGAAATGTTCCCCAGTCCCTCATCAGTCTGTCGCCAGTCAGCTGACTCTTCTGCTCTACCTGGATAGAAATCGTGGTGGGCATGAAGTTCCTCAGATGCCACTTCTAGCAGCTCTCGTTTCCAGTGGTGTTTGGCAGCAATGTGCAGTGGAATCGGCAATTGGAAGCAGCAGCAAGTGGCCTTCTCCAGTGTCCCTCTGCAAGCCTCAGGGACAAGGACCCTTAACCTTTCAGTGGCCAGTGTTTCAGTTCTCAGACTGGAGTCTGAGACTCTTGGCCACAAAGACTTGAGAGCTTTCTGGAACTCTTCCAGTGATTTGCAGGCTCTCTTCCCCAGCACCTTACAGCCTTGAATCAGCTCTCCATTCTGAGTCCTCCTACTTCTGCTTCTTTTCTTGGCTGCGCTTGAAACTGCTTGGCTGCTTCTTCAGGCACCAAGATGCTGGCTACTTGGCCCTTTGCACAACTCAGCTGCCATTGCTAAGATGACTTGTGGCCGCCTGCTTCTGTTAGGACTGAGTTTGTGTGTAAGCCAGAGCACTCACCGCCACTTGAGAGTCAAGGTCTCCAGTGGATCCTCACGAACTGGACACTGAGCACAACCAGGATTGCTCAGGCATTTGCATGTGGACAGTATTGCTGGCAGGCGCTTGAGCTGCCACCAGGTCTTTGTGTCAGGCAGCATTTGCTGATATACTGTGCTTGGAAACCAGGGCCAAGGCTTGAAAACTGAACACCAGACACAAGCTGGTCAGAAAAGATCTTTAAATAAAGGTTTTTATTAGGACTGATGCTGGAACACCAGAGGGAGCAGCACAAGACAGTACTGCCAGACTACTCCCTCAGAAAGCCTGAGGAAACTGTTTATATGTCCCCAGGAATGGTGCTGGGACCAATCACATGCTTCTATAGTCTTAGCACCAGTCACAGGAGGCCCTCAACCAGTGGAATTGTTCCCACACAGACCAAGGTGATAATGGTTGCAAGATCACCTAGAGCTCAAGGCTTATGACAACAAAACTCTGTTTTTGAACAGTTTTAAACAGGCCTGGCTGGAGCTGTGCTGCTTTCAGGTGCCAGGGCAATCAGCTGCAATCTTTACAGAGTTGTCTCAAGGGATCCATCGAGTATTTAAGGGTGGTGCTGGCATAAGGGAGCTTTCCAGCTGACAGACTGACAGTCCTTTGGTTTCAGCTAGATCAGAC
The DNA here is from genome assembly GCF_000622305.1 of Nannospalax galili. Classification (NCBI taxonomy): domain Eukaryota; kingdom Metazoa; phylum Chordata; class Mammalia; order Rodentia; family Spalacidae; genus Nannospalax; species Nannospalax galili. The sequence goes on along the minus strand of NW_008331484.1, from coordinate 2,281,845 downwards.
AGCAAGAGAGTACAGTATCTGCTTATTACAGAGCCAAACTGCCCTAGCCCCATCATCTTTGCTTATTTACAGGACAAATGAACATCACAAGGCATGCTCACAAATATAAATTGGAAGGACACTGACAGTGCTTTCATTTTTAACAATGTTAACCAGCTTCCCAGTTCCCAGAGAGAGATGCATCCCCCGTTGTCTGTTTCAAATCTAACAGTACGTGTGCCTGTGTTCAGACTGAAGCATGCAGCCCTTCACTCATCTTTCTGTTAGCACAATCCTAATCCCAACCACATCACTCTCTCCTGATTACCTGCGTCCACCCATAATGGATCTAGTATCAGAACAATCTTTGAAACGCAGCAGTCTTTGGATGTCACTTTGCCTGAGGCTGTCTTTTTTATACTGAAGTACATTTCTCTGTCTTCTCCAGGCTGTATTTCCCTCCATCCTCTCCAGCCTCTTTGGCTTCAATGATCCTCATCTGGGCCCACCTTATCCCATCACATTGCTTTATTCATGAGTTGTTTCCTTTATACAAATTGTCCCTTAAATTTGTTTGTGTACATTTCCTTTTTATCACTGAGGTTTCAACTTAAATTCCTTGTTAATTCCTTTCTGAGCTCCTAGAAAAGCTGCTCCTACATGATTACCTACATCATATTACAATATTAGATGACCTTGGATTTGTGGTCATTTGATATTTTCCTACTTATTTTCTTATTCTGGTCTTTTTTTTCCACTGCTAAACTTCCAAGACCTTAAATAGATCTTGTACATAAAATAGTTTGGCAAATGGTCCTTGAGAAGGACTAAGTTCCTCAATACATGAAGAAAACCGATTCCGGGGATATAATAGTCTGTGAACAACTACATGAATGAAGGATTTTAATTTCTTGATTATTTCAACACTATTATGAAATACTGAGTTTCACTGACCAAAAACTTTATTTTTAATATATAGTCTGAGAAGAACTTATAAAGACTAAGAAAATTTAGGTAATCACCTCAGCATATTGTTTCCTCTGCCATAATTCATGAGTAAATAAAATTTTTTATTGTGTTTAGTTTCATTCTATTTACCTCACCTGTTTCTTGCCTCTCAAGTATCTATACTTGTACAAAATTCTTTTTACCAATTGCCTTTGAATGTAAGTCTATCAATTTAGTAGTAGTATACTATTAATTTGAATTTTTTCGAATGATCTGAATAGTCATATATACATTAAAGAAATTTAATTTCAAGTTAAAATATTTGCAGAAAGAGCACTCCGAGTCCATACAACTGTACTTGGGAAGTCTATCAAACATGAAAGAAATAAAAAAAATTAAATTCTATGCAAAGTATTCAAGAACATTTTGGAAGAAGAAAGCTTCACAACTCTTTGATGCAATAAGTTTCATTCTAATATCAAATTCAAGAAAAGAGTGATATTTAAAAAAGAAACAGTATCTCCTTGCATGAATAAAGATATAAAAGTTCTTAATAAAATATCAGGAGATTGAATTCATCAAAATATTAATTAAAGAATAAGACATAATAACCAAGCAGAGTTTATCTCAGTAGTACAAATGTAGTCTGATACTTGAAAATAAATTAATGTAAGTCCCTACATTAACAGAATTTTTTAAATCTTGTCAGATATAGAAAAAGACATATCCATGATAATTAATTTTTATCATCAACTTGGCTGTACTTATAATCACCTAGGAGAAATATTTCTGAGTCTGTCTGTGAGGATGTTGTCAGAGAGGAGTAACTGATGAGAGAACACTTACCCTGAATGTGAGTAGCACCATCCCACTGACTGAAGCAGGAGGAAGTGAGCTATGTGTAGTGCTCATCTCTTTCTGCTTTCTGGTCCACTGTAATGTGAGCAGGCAGCCCCATACTCCTGCAGGCAACCTCATGCTCTTGCCACCACAACGACAATCCACTCACGCCCTCAATGTCTTTGCTGCCAAGATGGACTATACCCACACACTGTGGACTAAAATGAGCTTTTTTCCTCTTACATTGCTTCTTGACAACTATTTAGTTATGGAAATGAGAAAAGTAACTAATACAATATATATAATACCTATATATGCTGTGTGTGTATATGTGTGTAAATATATACTTAATTGATTCTCAACAAAGGAGAAAGACTAGGATAATTTGTTTTGTGAATTTTTTTCAATACAATTAAATGGCTGGGTTTCCATATAACATTAAATGAAATTGGATCCAAACTTTGTATCACATATAGAAATTAGCTCCAAATAGATTGTAACTTATATATAGACCTGAATGCAATAAAATTTCAATAAGAAAATAGAAGGAAAATCTTTTGTGATTTTGGTGCAAAAGAAGGCATACACGTAAGTACCCACCCATGATTGTTTCTTGTTATTGGGGACTAACTCTTCTTTAATAGACTAAAGTTAAATATTTTGATAACTCACAGAAATAAATCATTAGAAATATTTGAGTTTAGTGTTAATAACTCTGCAGTGAGGTTTTCAATTTATTATCATCACTGGTTAAAGTCGGTTATATGTATAATCAATTAGAGAAAGAAAGACAAAGAAGTACTTTATTAAGAAGAATTAAGTCAAGTATTTCCTAACAGATACTGTTTTGATATTTTTTTTTCATCTTGGCATTCACTAGAAACTCTAGTCACCTTCTCCATCTATATCCGTGATATGCCCCTTCAGTTACAGCTTCTCCCAGTATGACCACCACAACAAAGTAACTCATCATCATGTGTTACTGTACCCTGGGGAGGAGGTAACACTCAGACATTAGAAAATACAATGGGAACCAGATCTAAGTTAATAGCAATACATTTATAGATGTACAGCATCACCATGTTTCATGAAAAAAAATTTCATTTTCCAAATAAATAAGAAATGTACCATTGAGGGGGCACCAACATCACCAAGAAGCTTGCTATCTGGTGGTATAAAATACTTTTACAGAGCTGATATCAGAAGGATGTGATAAAAAGTTAAAATAGAAGCCAGTTGTGGTGTTTAATTATGGGAAATCAAGTGGCTTCAATTATAGAAATAAGCAACAAGGTCAAAGTGACAGCCCAGAAATGGGGACAGTGCTAACTTTTAGAGAGGTATGGGGTAGTTATATAGCACAGAGTACTCTAGAGGCAAGATACATGGACAACCCACAAGAACTATTGCTCACTCTGTACAATTGAAAATATGAAAGGGTAGATGACTGAGAAACTGAGGACAGCCATATTGCAATAGAAATATGGTTATGGCCTTTTCCCATTTTCCAGATTTGAGTCATAGTTTAGACCCAGAACTGATTGGCTTAAATGGAGGTCAGATCCTCAGGAAGAACTCTGCATTATCACTACAAGTGTACATTGTAACTGTTCCATCAGCCATCCCCAATGATAACTATAAGCATTGGTACAAATTACTGTACACAGGAGAGAAAGTAATATTAAGACATTAGAACATATAATGGACACCAAATATAAACAGATAACAATACATTCAGTGACATCCAACATAACCATGATATTCCTATTGGAATAAGAATCTAGGGGGCAACTAATAGTTTCTGTCTTGGCTCCACTTGCACTTGATTCCAAGGGCTGTTGGTCCCGCCACTGAGCCAAATGAATAGTTAGAAAAGACATACTTGATCACTGGCAGAATTGCTGTATCAGTTCCTTTGACTGTAGATTTTTTTAAAGCTATCAGAATCGATATATAACCTGAACAAAATGTAAACAAATTTACCTCTACAAAAGGGCAGGAATTGGCTCCATTCTTAACTAAATAATACTAGGATAATATATCTTGTCATACTTTCATTTAAGTCTGGTGCCTGCCAAAAATGTAGTTTAGTAGATTAAAATAGATTACCCAAAATCTACGAAATAATAGTATAGCTGCTATTAATCTATAGTGAAAGTTGTTGGAACAGATTGATACAGCCTCAGTGGATTATACCCAGCCACTTATTTGGGGAATAAATTTTTTCCCATTATTCTTGGGAGCCAGTACCAGAAGAAAAGTGTCTTCTCAGTGTGGACAACATTGTATAGAACAACCCTCCCATCCTCTGTCATAATAGAGATGGAAAAGACTAGCGTCATGTGAACATTTTGCAAAATGTCATAGCAGAACATTAGTACTACTATGTACTGTTGTAGAACATAGCCATATATCAATAGCATTGTGTTAATCACACTGGATAAGCAAGAAACAGCAGTAAGACTGAAGATGTTTGTGACATGTGCTGGAGAAGTTGCAAGAGTCCACATATTAATGAAGATTTTAAGGTCACACTGGTTTGCAGGATGTTTGAACATCCCTTGCAAAGAGAAGGAAAACGTATACATCCCACCACTAAAAAGCAAATATCTACCAAGTGATACTGCTGTCAAATTTCAGTTGAGCTTAGAGTAGTAACAAGCTGTGCAGTGACTTCAAACTACAGAGCAAACATGCCTGCCTCTTGGTCCATGCAACTGGCAGAATCTATGATGACAGAGATAGCTATTGTGAAAAAGATACCTTACAGAATTTACAGCAAACATCATCAGGACATTCACAAAGTGGATCAACATGGCTCTGAAAGAAGGCATAGCATTTGTACTGAAAAATAACCACCACCAGAAAAAATTTTTAAAACAGCTTTAAGAATGTAAAGCAGGAGCATTTAGCCATGGGATAAGAGACTATGTAGCCAAGCCAGCCCACAGTGAACTGTGCTGCCACAACCAAATTGTAAAACAACATGGGTACAGCAGCCCATCATTATCAGGTGGAAACTGTGTGGACATATGAAACAGAGCATTCTGTGAAAGACGGGGCATGAGTAAGCCTCAGAAACAGGTACCCCAGACTTAAGACATCCACCCTTGGCACCCTGGCAGCTCCCCCTCTGTTTATGCCAATTCTACATGAAAAAGGAAAACATTATAAATAGTTGATAGAATACAAAAGTTTGAACTTGATTCACAGATGAGTTGGTATACTGTTGAAAGCTAAAATGGAGCTGCATCCACATGATAGTCATGTTACCGTGTGACCAGAAAAACAAGAGTAAAGAGGATCTCAGCCACTGGACAGCACTGCAGGTCACACGCCTTGCGGTCACCACCAGCAGCGGCTGCTCCTCCATACTCGTGGGTGCTGCTCCTTTGTTCTCATGGGCGTCGAGGCTGCTCCTCCACTCACCCTGGCCTGAGGCTGCTCCTCCAGTCGCCCTGGGCTGAGGCCGCACTTCTGCTCACCTGCTGCTGAGGCAGCTCTTTTGCTTGCCCTGTGCTGCCTCTTGTCGTTGCTGCTTCTGCCTGGTCCCAGACCCCAGGGCTGGTGAGGAGACTGTGTCAGCAGACCCACATTCAGGCACAGGAGACCAGGTTCAGTGACACAGGTCTGCTCTATTGCAGGAAGGCACAAGCTTATATAGGGGTAGTGGTCCAATCACAGCACAGCAAGTAGGATACCTCATTAGCATAACAGGTTTAATGTCTTATGGCAGTGCAGCATCATCCTATTAGCATAACAGACTTAACGTCCTATCACAGAATAGAGGGTAGGATGCCTCATTAGCATACTGGGTTTAAGATTATAGAGCCTGGATTCCTGGAAACCATGTGACCCTGACAGTTGCAATATCACCCTAGGCTCAATCCTGTCTCCCACAACACCTGACTATTTTTTTACATACAATGAAAACTGCCTTGCAACAGAAATATGTGTGGGTTCATAGGCAGTGGTCAGTGGTCTGGAAGGTTCAGCAAGAAATCTGATGAAAACAGTATTGACAGATCAAGGACAGGAGGCTGTGAGAAGCAGCACAAGAATGGACCTTTTAGAGTTCTTACAAAGCACGGTGATATTTGTGTGTGTTAATATTCACTAAAGAATGTTGGTCATTCAGTGGGCACCAAACAACTAAACAACTTGTGTAATTGATGTTCATCAGTCTCTGCATTCAACACCAATATTGGCAAAGAAGTTATCAATGACCAGAAGTGGATATTGCCAGCAATAGAGTGGCTCCTGTGCTTCCCCTTCTTAAAGAACTCAACTAGCATTTGGTGGTCAGTGAACTAATTCCATTGGACTCTTTCTCTGGAAGGACCAAAACATTATCTACTCTTAGACACATATTTTTGGTATGGATTTAACTGTTCCACCCACAGGGACTCAGATTGTATTACTTTATGAAGGCATAAAAACTTGCTGTAGCTACAAGTTTCAGTTATCTGATTCTTAATCTTGCCAACTTGATGGGATATAGAATCACCATGGAAACAAACATGTCTATAAGGGAATTTCTATATTAGTTTAATTGAGGTGGGAAAAGACAATATCCTATGAGCTGGGGTACTGGGCTGAGTAAAAAAGAGGAGGGAGGGAGGAACGCCAGTGTCAATCTTTCTCTGCTTCCTGACTGTGGACAAATAAAGAATCTATTTTTATAAGCTGTCAAGTTCCCCTTTCACTTGTTTGGCTGATATTCTTGAAATTCAGTTGAATGTCTTTAAAGATTTTCTTGTTTGTTTTATTTTGTGCTGTTTGTGCTTTTATTGTGCTTTTCTGACTCCTTATGGACTTAGGGACTTCTTCAAAAAAGAGTTTCTTTTCTTTTAATCTTTTAAATTATAATATATTATTTTGTGAGGCACTGCCCAATTGTTTTTCAGCTTTTGTGGAGCTCCTGAGACTTCTGTCTTCCATATGTTTTACACCCTCATTTTGATTTTCCAACTCTCTATGCCTTCCTGATCCCTTCATGAGATGATTTAAAGATTTTTCAAGTCACCTATTTGTTCTTTTGTTGTTTCCTTTCTTCTATTTAACCTGTTTGTTTAATTGTTTATGTGAATTCTCATCTATTTCACATATAATAACACTTGAGACTTATTCCTCTTTATAACTCTCTAGTCTGTTACATGGAGATCTGTCTTATAAGGTTGAACACTAGGAAACATAGGCAAGTTGATGCGGTTCCTCTATTTTCTTTTCCCCCAAGTGTATCAGCCTCTGGGCTAATAATGGATATTAGAGTAGACAAGTAAAGTAAACCAGTCCTTCTTAGAAGCCTTTCACAAGTCCAAGACTTGGGAACAAATATGCCTCAAATACAGAGCCTCTTGCTTTTCATGAAGTTTCACCCTAGGTAAATCTATTTTATGAAGAATTTTTTTGTATCTCCATTAATAAATAACTGGTCCCTAGAATATACTTTTTACACCTCCAAGTGTAAAAACAAAAGAGATCTGGAGGAGAAGTAATAAACGGTCACTTGCCAGCCACTCTTAAGGCTTATAATTCTTGTTATGTGCATCCCACATGACATTACCCTACCAGCTCCATCTCTGAGTTCCCAAACTGAAATGGCACTGTTTTTTTGTGTCTTGGATTAATTACTGGCTGACCAATAATTTTCTCAATGCAATACTGATAGGAGTTAAGGAGAATGGGGCTGTTGTAACTAGATGGCTGTCTTCTTGCCATTCTTTCACTCTGTGTGCCCAGTTCTCCTCTACTTTGGAGAACTGTTATCATCTCATGCTAGAACACAACCAACTTCTATTCCCCAAAGATTTTTTCATACTAAGTACATAGGCACATCAAAAGGTGGAAAATTTTAAATTAAGATTATTCAGTATTTAGTAAGTTTTTCAACACAAAGTTTCTACTGTTGAAACACCAAGCTTTCTCCTTCTGTGCCTCTCTGGATTTGGAAACAAAAGCATCACGTCATTTTTGTTTACCACCCTGCCAAATTGACTTCTGTCATTTCAACACATTCCCTAAACGTTAGACTTCTGAAAATTCTATCAATTTCTGAAAATATATAGAGAACTCAATACATGTACACATATATGTGTGTACATATATACACATGCATTTTCAGTTTTCTCTCTAGACATGGCATAGTACTACTCTAAGTACCCAATTTAAAAGAAATAAGGACAAAACAACAAATAGCAGCAACAAAACAACAAAGGCTAATTAAGCAGAGGGTACAAGCTTGAATTTTGGCATTATTTCAATTTTCAGTTCTTTGTTTATGATTCATATAATACTTTACTTTAGATAAATTAATTAGTAGAATGTGTCAAGCTAGTTAAACTCACACTAAATATTTTCCCAAGAGAACTAAGTTGAAACCGGGTGCTATTAAAACCTTCAAATGAACAAAATCTGTCTTTAACAAGTCGTGCATTATTAATTGGAACTGGGTAGAGAGACATATTTTTGGATGCTTGCCGAGAATAATTATGGACCTTCTTTTCTTTAATTGTAACAAGATGAGTTAATCAATGAAAGCTTATCCAGCTTACTCTGGCCAAAACTTCGAGCCCTAGCTATTAACAAACTGACCTTATCTATGTGAGGTAGGACTGAAGAAGAAAAAGGGCACTGTGGTCATTCTTAGGTTATAATGGGCCTCTTAGGTCTTTGATAAATTTCTTCAATTTAAACAAACATAATATTGGATATTTGAAAAGGTAATATTAACCATCCAACTTACATAGCTAGTCAGCAGCTGAATCAGCAATATGAGATGAATCTTTATTCTCACAGTGGCTAAAATTAGCCAAAAATATATTGGTTAGTAAGTTTCATTAGCTTTCATTTTGCTTTATAGTTTATGATACATTTTAAAAGATATTATAAAAACTTTTTAAATAAAATTTAACCTCAAAACAAGTTATTCATTTCTAGGAAGAGCTCATTATCCATTTAATGGTATCTTGACTTTTTTCTGAGTTGCGCCACTCACCTCTCTTTTAGTCATTCAGAGTTGCCTTCCTTACACAGTACACAGTCATCTCAACTGCCTATGCCTACCTAGTTCAACTAGATTCACAGTCTTAAGATTGGAAATCTTGCCTTGAAATCTGATGTAAGGGCAGGAAAATTGCCAATTGATGCATATCAATTCTTATTAGCTGTTGTTATCTAGATCCTTGGATCCTAGTCTTGTTTTTAGAGGAGTTGATTCTTAAGTCTTATCACCAATCTTCTAAATACCCATCTGTGTTCATTAGCTTTTGTTGCTGTAATAAAATACCTGAGGACAACTTAAGGAAAGAAGGACTTACAATGTTAGAAGCTTCAATCCATGGTGATTTGACTCCATCTTTCTAGGTCTGTGGAGGTGAGGAATCATGACAAAGGGAGTGTACTGGATCAAAACTCTACCTTTCAGTGACCAGCAAACAGAGGGGTTGAGGGTTTAGGACAAGTTATTCTATTCAAAGGCAAGCTCCCAGTGACCTGAACTTCTAAGTTTCCAGTCAACCATGAATTCATCAATGAATTAATTCACTGATAAAGTTAGAGCCCTTGTGATCCAATCCAACCTTTCAAACATCCATTAGTTAACAATCAAGCCCTTGACAAATGAATCATTGGGGAACATATTCTAAACACCTTTCTATTTATTTCCCATTACCCTGTTAAATAATGTCCTCTTTTGCATTGTATGAGTCTAAGATATTGAGATTGAATTTGTAAGTATGTATCCTCTTTCCTCTCACTCACCAACAGGAAAAGAATTATTTAAAATTGTTTTTTTTATAGCCAATTTCTGCAAGGTGGTACTTGTTACCAACCCATAATCAGACCCAGTGTCACAGCACTGTTTGACACCATCAACATAGAACACAAATGAGTCTTAAAAACAGCACTTTTCCTGAAAATATGGTTAAAAGTATACTCTTAATTACTTAAATCCAAATTTTTTCTCTCTATAGTATAATATAATAGTTAAGGGATATAAACCAAACAATTTGATACAATTCTATTTGATATTAGATAATTTTTTAGCCCACCTATGCCTCAGTTTTCTCATCTGAAAAACAGAGTACATGGGATAAAATAGCTTATGGCCCAGTTATCCCATTATAGATGTTAGCTCCTATTTAAGCTGTGTCAGGATGACGTCTGTCATTCTTCTTGGGGGAATCTTTAGTAGATCCCTAGTAGACAGTAAAACAGCTCACTTTCCCTTGACCATTACTTACCTCTTCTCAGTTGCTCTGCTTAGTTAAGAGTGCGATCTAATTCATTAAAGGCTAACTACATGTTTAGTGGGCATCAGAAGATGGTAGGAGGGAGGGAGGGA
>NW_008331484.1:2217365-2271461 GCF_000622305.1 Nannospalax galili | reverse complement strand
AAGAAAGAAAGAAAGAAAGAAAGAAAGAAAGAAAGAAAGAAAGGAAGGAAGGAAGGAAGGAAGGAAGGAAGGAAGGAAGGAAGGAAGGGTAATCCTCCTTACAACACACTGAAAAAAATAAAATATTTAGGGACAATTTAATCAAGGAAGTAAATGCTTTGTACTCTAAAACCTATAAAGTATTGATGAAATAAACTGAAAAAAACACAAATGGAAAGAATTTAACAATTGTTTTTTCAGTTTCTAGTATATGTTTCCACTTTCTGATGCTGGTTATCTTGAGATGAAGAAAATGATAAAATTTCATTTCCTCTTGAAAATTTCATAGTTAGAGATATAGTCAGTTAATATGTGAATATGTAACACTACATAATTTCAAGTAAATATTGATCAATAGCTGGTAGATGGTGTGGTCTGAATTTTTATATCCTCCAAAATTTATATACTGAAATATTTTTTAAGCCAGCTGAAGACAGCATGTGGGAGTCTTACATCTAACAGAATTCTAAATCTGATTATCCTTGGATTATCACATGACCTGTGCTTAATGGAGATTCCTAAGAAAATATGCAAGCTGATATATGATATTGAAAGCACCATCCAACCCTGGCTTTTTCTTTTCTTCTTATTTGCTACTCGATATGAGAAGTGGATAAATGTAGACATTCTGTTTTTGAATGGAAAAAGTAGTCAATTCCATGACCTTATAGCTTTTAACCTCTGGAAGCCTACATATATAAACAACATAAAGTAGCATTTAAAAGATACTGTGTGTTTCTGTAGAGGTAGATGACAAGAAGTCCTGAAAAATATATGTTGGAAGAATTTTTCAGTATATTCTTTCTTATTCTGGTTGATTACCTATTGTCTCAAAGATAATTCTAGATAAGCCTAGTATTTTCTGTTTTAACCGTCTGAGGTTGGTGTTATCTTATGGTAGTTATAACTTCTGGGTAAAGACAGACTCCAACGTGGACTTTTTTGCCATACTGTATTTGAAACAACAGATGCTTTGTTTTTCTCACCAACTGAATAAAGCACTCCTCGTTAGCTTTGGCGTTCAACTTGACACAGCCCTGAGTTATCTGAGACAGTCTCCATAGGTGACTGCTTGATAACACTAGACCATGGGCATTTTCTGGGGAACATTTACCTGATTGTCAGTTGATGTGGAGTGCCCATTTCTGGGCTGGTGGGCCTGGGCTGTATAAGAAAAATGTCTAGACAAGAGCCTGAGAACAGGCCGATAAGCATTGTTCCTCAGAGGGTTATGTTTCAAGTTACTGTTTTGGCTTTCTTCAGAGATTGACTAAAACCTGAAAGATGAAGTAAACCCTTTCCTCTTCGACTTTCACAGTGATTATCACAGAAATAGGAAAACAAATTGGTATCAGGCATGGGTTTGTTGCTGTGATGAACCTGACCATGCTGTATTTTGGAAAGATTGTGGAAATATTTGGAGCTTTGAGCTGGGAAATTCATTGAGTGCTCAGAGCTTAATGAGCAGATCTATGGGAGCTTGGAAGATGATCCTGAGACAAATGCAGATGATAGACACCTGACTTGGGAAGTTTTAGAGGGAAGTTTAAGAGTCTTTCAAAGACTCAGGGTATAAAGGTGTTGGAGAGATGGCTCAGAGTTTAAGAACAACTGACTGCTTTTGCAGAGGACACAAATTCAATTCCCAGTACCCACATTGTGACTAACAGCTATGTATAACTCCAATTCCAGGATATCTGACACCCTCTTTTGGCCTCCATGAGTTTGCATACATGTGGTGCACTTACACACATATAGGAAAAACACTCATACACACAATTTTTAAGACTCTATTGGGACCCATTCATGTGATATATTGTAACTAAGAATCTGTGGTTGGGGCTGTATAGATGGCTTAGTTGTTAAGAGTACTTGATGCTCTTGTAAAGGACCCATTCCCAGAACCCACAGGGCAGCTCACAACATCTGTAGCTTTCGTTCCAGGGGATCTGATAGCCTTTTTTGCCTCCACAAGCACCAAGCATGCATGTGGTACACATACATACATGCAGGTAAAACATATATACACATAAAAAAAGTTTTTAATTTTTTTTTGAATTTTTGAGATTTTCATACAATATAACTTGATGGTACTTAGATCTTTTTCCTAATTTTCACCTCTCTTTATTGCCCCCTGCCCAATTTAATGTACTGTATTATCTATACAATAATGCCTATGGAGTCTAATTTGTGTCCCCAAATGTCCTCCAGTGTGGGTCCATTCACTGGAATCTGGTTAACCTACAAAGAGACCCATCCTTGAAAGAGACTATCTAACCTCCTCCTAGCAGCCAACAGTTGCCCAAATTACTTAGGTTGTGTTAGGGTTTCTTGCCCACTTCCCCATGTCTATGCTGGTATTTGTCTAGTTTGAGGTTGTGTAGAATCTGGGAGTAGGAGAGCCAAAGTCTCCTTTTTCTCTAGTCACTCTTGGCTCCAAATCACTTGAAATATATGTTAATAAGACTTTGCTTGAGTGAGAATTTTTTTATCATGAACTGCATTTTTCAGCCAGCCTTAAAGAAAACAGCTAGCAATGTTGTCAACAAGACAGTTCCTTGTTCCATGAATCCCCATGTATTCACTGGGAATCACTACACTCTTATCAAGAAGTCTGATGTGGAGGCAATCTTCTCAAAGTATGGCAAAACTGTTGGTTGCTCTGTGCATCAGAGCTTTGCCCTCCTTTGGTATGTTTAGAAAAGAAATACCCAGACTGCAGCAGCAAGAAAGGGTGGCAGAATGGCTGCTGGCCAAGTGTCAGATATTATCTGGCTACAGAGCCAAAAGTGAACCAAGGAAAAGTAGGTATGAAAAGATCTGCAGTGGAGATGCATGGCTCCTCGTTTGATATGGAGTATGATTTGCAATCAGGTTTTTATGATAGGATGTGCAGGTACCCCGAACGTGTAGTTCACGCTGTGGTGCCCTCTACACACCTCACCTCACAAAGGAGCAAAAGTGGCTTCAGTTCTAAGAGTGGACAACAAGGATCTTCTTCTAAGTCTGGAAAGTTGAAAGGCGATGATCTTCAGGCCACTCAGAAGGTACTGACTCAAGTTAAACTCTACTATAAAGTCTGGAAAAATTTGAAAAATAACAAAACAAACAAGCAATAGAGAGAAGAATGAAAAGTCTGAAGACAGAGCAGCAGCCCTGTGGAGAAAGGCAAGACTAAGGAGAAGATGGAGTTTGAGGTAGGTGCAGATGACTGTGGATGAAGGGAACCTATTGGATGATGATGATGATGATGATGATGATGATGACGATGGTGATGGTGATGATGATGATGATGGTGGTGGTGGTGGTGGTGGTGGTGATGATGATGATGATGATGGTGATGGTGGTGGTGATGATGATGATGATGGTGATGGTGGTGGTGGTGATGATGATAATGATGATGGTGATGGTGGTGGTGGTGGTGGTAATGATGACGGAGGGGGTGACCAGCTGGAACTGATTAAGGATGATGAAAAAGAATTTGAGGAAGGAGAGGATGACAGAGATAGCACGAATAATGAGGATGACTATTAAGCACATAGTGTGGTTTGGAAATCTTACCCCACTGTTTCTTTACCTAGGCACTTCTCAGAAATAAAAATTATGACAAACTGGCCCTCCTACTACCCTGCTAAGAAATGGAAATAATCTAAATGTCCCTCAAATAATAATACAATGTGGGTACATTTAAACAATGGAGTCCTACTCAGCAGTAAAATAAAGATGAAATTATGAAATTTACAGGTAAGTGAATACAATGAGAGACTGTTATACTAAGTGAAGTAACATAAGCTCAGAAAAACAAGTTGCATATGTTCTTCATTTGCAGATCGTAGCACCAATCCCTTATTTATGAGTATATATTCTGATGTAACAGCAAGAGCCAGGAAAATGGAAAAGAAGTACAGAGGTGAAAGAAAGAAAGAGTCTCAAAGAAGGGGATAGTAGGGAACAGATGCTAACAGAGCAGAGGTAGGGAAAGTGGGAGTGTTCGGCTAGGTGGGGAGGAGGGAGGAACATGCAAGGGCTCACAGGAGTGAGGGAGGAGGGAACTCAGGAGAGGGAGAATGGTAGGAGGCTGGTATTATGGGGTGGGAAGAGGGTTTTAATAAGGAACTTTGGACTGAGGAGGGAGGAGGGAGGTTGAACAAGGGGAACTAGAGAGGAAATAAATGGAGCTTGGATGGCATGGGAAGCCAGAAGGAAATGTGTTGTCTCAGGAAACCACTGAGAAATACATATACCATGCTGGAAAATTAGTGCATATGTATACTTGAGCGCTGTATGGCAAGGAGCAGAGAGAGAGAGAGGTCCATTCAAGTGGTTTGTCAGAATAGTCCTAGAGGCTCTCCAAAATAACAGGCTATTGCTGGAGCCCTTGGTTATCTCCCAGAACTCAAAGGTAAGACCCTGTTGCTGAAGACAGGATACACTTTGGACACAAGACTTGGAGCAATGGAGCTGGAAATGACCTGGAGGCCATCTCCCTGAAGATTAGCTCTCATAGTTCTAGAAGATACTATGCAAGCTACTAAGGGAAAAATCAATCAGTGGTTCAACCAAGCACTAAAGTCAAATAACTGTAAAGATTGGCATAGCAAAATACCTCTATTGGTGCAGAGTAGTGACTCTCTTATCTGGGGAGTAATCAACAGCTATCTAATTGGATTTAAAGTCCTTTCAGTTGGAGTAGACTGATGGGTGGTACTGTAATTATAGTCAAATATACATGCTAGAAAGGTCATAAATCCTAGAGAAAACCTATCTTTGTCATAGCTCTAGACAAATGAAATTTCTTACCATATACTAAATATGGATGCTTATATTTATAAACACATATACATGCACTACTCGTCACAAAGGCTTCTTTTTGTTGCAGAGGCTATTGCTGAGCTCCACAACTGGTCACACACAGAGAGATGTGAGATCTGAAAGATGTCCAGTCCTAGGAGACATATCTACAGTAGAACCTCCACACTTAAGACTCATGGAGCATAACAGACCAGGGGGTGAGAGAATATTAGTGCATCCCTCAACTCTCACCACCAAAGCTTCCTTATACAATAAAGTGTGATCCACACAGGAGGTCACACCTGGCTAAGTTTTAGAGAATAAGAGACTTCAGAGTGTATGTCCCTGAATAGACTCCTATATTAAACCTCACCCACCCAAGGCTCAGGAAGCACTGCAGAAGAGGGGGCAGAAAGACTGTAAGAGCCAGGGTTGGTCAGTGAACACAAGGAAACAGAGGTTTTCATGCCAAAGGAAGCTTGGTCATGTGGACTCATGATAATGGTGGCATCTAGCACAAGACCCATGCCAACTCAATCAGAGAAGGGCCCAGAGTGGAGGAAGGGAAATGGCTGGTGGGCTGACCCTAGCCTGGGAACAGTTGGAGACTGATTACTGCTGGGTGAGGGAGAGTAGATCTTTCTTACGATGTCTAAATAGGCTGACTAGAGTCCAGTGGATGAACTTTCACCAACGACATCTGGGTACACATGCTTGACTGCATAGGACTTACCATGTATGGTAGAATGCATGAGGCCCGGTGGGGGGTGTGAGGGCATGGATGGAGGAGGTGGTCTAAATTTGATTAAGAACTATTGCATGAAATGTACAAAAGCTCAATAAAAAGTATTTAAAGAAATCAAAATTGCACCAGACCCTCTTCACTGGCACCTTCAGCACATTCTCACTGTTCTTCTCCTTGACCTTTCCCTGTTCATTAATTCATATCACCCTGCGCCTAGTTCCATTTCTGTTCACTTCCTTTGCTGCTCCTTGAGCAGTTTTTCTATGTCTTACCCTGTAATTTTGGGTGTTTTATTTTATCCCTAGTGTTTATTTATTTATTTATTTTTTTTTTTTGTCTTTTTGATATAGGGTCTCTCTGTAGCTCCAGCTGCCTGGAACTCACTCTGTAGTCCGGGCTGGCCTCAAACTCACAGAGATCCGCCTGCCTCTCCTCCCAAGTGAATTTTTGCTTTTAATTTTGATACTTCTTTATGACTTAACTATAAAAAGTTGTATGATTTTTATCAGCTGCCTCCAAAATAATCACTTGTTATGCGGGGAGTACGATTCTTTTTCCATTCATATGGTTTCAGTAGTTGCTTCCCCAACTGCAAATGCAATCTCATTTAATTGTAACCCCAAAAGCAGCTTTGAGTTACATGTGCGTTTTCCCTCACGTGAGTGGGGCTGTTCAAACACAAATGTGAACATGTATTTTTGTGAACGAGAGTTTGCATGTCAAATGCATCTTCTAGAAAAATGCTGTACTAGCCTTAATACTTGTTTTCTGAAGTTGATACTGTGGGTTATTTTTGTGAACAGTGTGATGTTTTTGAACCTTTTTTTCTCAGCATAAACAAGTCCTTATTAAACTAAGAATTTGGAGGAGAATAAAAAAGAATCTATTGTTTCTGGTCACCTGAGTCTGAAAAATCATCTGTGACTACCAGGAGACTAGTACCACTGAAATGAAACCTTTGCTTTAGTAAGACAATGGAAGTTGATTCCCTGGCACTGAAAAAATAAGCTGTAATTAATAAAAGCCCAGCATCACTGAAGCAAAGTCTAGGAAGTATTTCCTTCAGTATCAGCACACAGAAGCTGTGGTCCAGGTTCCAAGGCTGCAGCTTAAACTGACTGTCAAACTTGACAATGCGTAAGAGTCTCCCACGTGGTACTGGTTTTAAAGGCATGGAGCGGTTATGTAGTCCACCTGAGGTGTGGCAGGATTGGAGTCTCCACAGAGAGGCCCTGTGAGGCCACTGGTAAAGTTGAGATCTCAGAGTGGAGATCCCAGGATTAAAGAGGTCATGGAGAGAAACTAAGGTTTGGTGCTGTGAGACAGAGTTTCTGAAAAGAGGCCAAGAGAGGCCACTGGTGAAGGTTCAGCCTCAGTTCCAATGGAGACCCCAGGACCATCAGATGACCACCAAGCACAGTTGGCAGAGATGGTGTGAAGCCAGCCTGAACTTAAGAAACAGGATGTGTGTGTTATGGACGACAGAGCCTGAGAACCTGGACTGCTCAAACCCTTTGCAGTCCAGAAGCTCATGAGTGAAGTCCCAGGTGTTGGGCATTGAGTTTTTCACACTGTTGGGTTTGGAAGTTTGCTTTTATTTTAACTGTGCCCTAGTTCTTCTTCTTGAAATAAGAAAACATAACATCTTTTTTATTTTATAAAAGCCCGCAGTTAAGAGACGTTGGATTTCTAAGAAAATTTGACTTTTAAATTGGTGGAATTTTTAAAGACTGTGGGACTTTTAAAGTGGTACTCTCTTTTATATTGAGATATTAACATTAGGTCTTTGGGACAAAAAAGGAGGGAAAGGTTGTGGCTTAAGATGATATGTTTCTGTGTCAAGTTGGTAGGAAGTGGAATCTCCTAGCTAGAATTTGACAGAGCCCAGAGTTATCTGAGTAGTCTGCAGTACATTTCTTGATTGCTCACTAATGTAGGAGGACCTAACCCATTCTGGAGAGTGACATCCCTAGGTAGATGGGCCTTGGCCAAATAAGGGAGGTAGCTGAACAAAAGCCTCTGAGAACAAGCAGCAAGCATTGCCTCCCGCCCCCCATGGTTTCTGCTTCAATCCTCCGTCTTGATTTCCTGTGTTGGCTTCCTTCGGTGATAGAATGCAATCTGTAAAAGGAAATAAACCCCTTCCTCCCAAGTTGCTTTTGGTCATGATCTTTATCCCAGCAACAGGAAAGCAAACTCAGGGCAGGCATTCTTAGGAAGAACTTTAAAAATCAATTCGTTCTACAATATTGCTATATTATGTGCATGGATTGCCAAGTAATTTTGTCTTCAGATTATACCATTTTCTCTTAAGCATGCCCATGGTGTGGTACTTGGTTTAAGGAATAGATATAAGCATGTCTATGATGAAAAATATATGTCTAGAATGTTTATATAGATAAATAAAATTTAAGGTATTTGTATTCTTACAACTTATTTTCAATAAATGAAAGAGATAAGACATAGCATAAATGGGTAACATATCAATCATTCAATAGTGATGACTGAAAGACAATTCAGAGCAGGAAGGGGAAATATGAAATAAAGACAGAATATAATTTTAAGTTAAATGAATTGAGAAAGTCTTACACAGGAGGTGTACTTTTAAGCACAAGAATAAAATGAAGGGTGCAGGCAAGGGTCCAAACAATGGGAGCTACAAGCGCAAAAAGAGGCCACAAGTGGGTCTGGAGAGATGGCTCAGTGGTGAAGAGCACCGACTGCTCTTGCAGAGGATCTGCATTTGACTCCCAGTAACCACTTGAGGGTTAACAATGGTCTGTAACCCGACACCCTCTTCTGACCCCCACAGGCATTGCAAGTCATGGGCACACCTACCTACATGCAAGCAATACACTCATACACATTAAATAACAATAATAAATAAAATACTGAAAAGGAGGCCACAGAGGTGTGAACCTGGGCTATCTGGGGACAGAAAGGTGGTTATTTGAAAAAATAGCAGTAGGAATCAGAGAGGTAGAGGAAGAAAAGGTGAGGTGCAGTAAATGGTGAGGATCATATAGGTCTTGGACAGGAATTTGGCTTTTATTCTGAGCAAGATGTCATCTGAAAGAGTCAAGTAATTAAATGCCATGATCTGACTTACATTTTAAAAGGATGGCTTTACCTGTTATGTTGAAAAGAGATTACACTGTAAGGAAAATATAGACACATATAGGAGACTCTTGTGTGATGTTGATGGGAGGGGATGGTGGCTTTGAAGTCAAAGAATGGTCAAATTATGAATGTATAGTCAAACTAATACACCAATAGGCCACACAGGGCATTTGAGAGAAAGGAGTCAAGGATTACACAAAAGTTAATGGTCACATCAATTAAAGAAATCATGTTCTATTAATCTGAATTGGGAAATAATAAAAGGACAGGCCAGACTTGGCAGTAGTAATATCATTAGTTCAGTCTGGGCCATGCTAAATTTGAAATACATCCTCGACATTCAAGTGAAAATATTAAGTAAGCTGTAAGATATATGAGTCTGAGACTCAAGGAAAAGGTCTGGGCTGAAGAGACAAATGTTGAGGACATAAGTGACTTTAAAAATCATGAGCTTATGGAGTAAGGAAGATTGATCTATGAGTAATGTGCTTACCACATAGGCATGAGGCCCAGAGTACCATCCCCAGCACCTATATGAAAGCTGAGCATGGCAGTGTGTGCCTGTAATATCAGCACTAGGGAAATAGAAACACCAGGACCTGGATGTGTTGACCAGCTGATCTAGCTGAGTTAGTGAGTTCTAGGTTCAATAAGACAGCCTATTTCAAAAAATATGCCAAAGAATTGAAGAAGACTTGTAACAGCACTTGCAGACACACGTGAGCATATGCACATACACACACACACACACACACACACACACATACACACAAGTTGTGTGAGTAGATGAAAATCACCCAAGTAGTTAAAACATATTGAGAACAAAAGAGACTCATGGCTTGATGTAAAGAGAACCACAGCCTTTAGGCAACAGGGTGAAGATGAGGGAACATTAGTAAAGATTTGAGAGGTGTCTTTAAAGGTCTGCCAAGATGGCAAATACCTCTCCTGACAAAGAGTGATCCCTATATCAAAGCTATGCAAAAGTAACATGGGTCCTGACAGGCAACCTTTAGGCCTAGCAATATAGTGCATGCTTCCTGCTTCAAAAAGAAAGCTGTTTATCTAGCTGAACACAAGTTATTACAGGAAAATGAAGCTCACAAAGCACTATGAGGAAAGAAATGTAATGAATTAGTTAATATTTTTTATTTATTCTGCTACTTTGAACTCTAGCTATAGTGCCAGTGGAGTAACATCAGAAAACCTCACAAAATCACTTCCTTTGGAACAAAACATTTATTTTTTAAATAGTATTTTATTCTTCAATTTTTCATACATTCACACAGTGTATATTAGTCATATCTGTCTGCTACCACCTCCCTCCAATTTCCCATAGCATACCTTACCCTATCTCCCTCCAAATTTTATATCCTTTTTTATTTTTTACTTTTGTTGTTAATAATCCCAAGTATAATTAGTGCTACCTGTAAACACAGGAGTGTGTGGCCATCAGCTGTGACATGAGCAACCTATCAGTAGCCATGGCCCCAAGGGAGAATGACTCTCCCTCCATCAGCAGGCACCAACACCCAATAGCTCCTCCAATAAAGGTGGGGCCTTGGGAGGGCCTCTCCTCCATCCATGCCAGAATTTTGACTGGCTAAACCTTGTGCAGGTCTTGTCCTGTCACAGATCCTATGAGTTAATGCATGCAACAGTCATGTCTTGTCAAGAATTTAACATATCACAGCTTTCATCTCAATCTTTCAGCTCTTACTTTCTTTCTGTGCCCTATTCTGTGAAGTTCCCTGGGTCTTCGATGATGGGAGGTTGATATGGATAACCCATCCACAGCCAAGCACTCAGAATTATTTATACTTCCACTTTGACCAGCTGTGATTCTCTGCATTAATCACTATCTATACAAAAAGAAGCTTCTCTGACCAAAGTTGAGAGCAGCAAAAATTGTGAGCATAAACATAAATATACACAAATATTTAGAGTGTAATTTGCCATCATGACCATTTAGCATAACAGTAGGTTCCACTTTGAGCCCTATGATCTTCCGCGGCATGGACTTTTGACCAGGTTCCCAGACATGAAATTCTTCTTATGGAGCAGGGCTCATATCTAATCAGAAAGTAATTGGTTACTCCTATAACATCATGCCACTATTGTACAAATGGACACATTTTACCAGCAGATCAGCATTGTAGTATGCAGGGTCCAGCACTGGGTATGACCATTAATGTCTTTTCTCACCTAGAAGCCTACATAGCCCCTCTAGCACTATGTAAGCTGTCAACAGGGGGAAAGTTTCCCAGTCAGTTCTAGGTTGATTTCTCTATGTCCTTCATTTAAGTGAGTGGAATCTTCAGTAACAGAATAATACCATCTAAGTATGATGGACAACTGAAGGCAATGACAAACTTGCATCATTGCCACTGCTTCTGGTGCCTCCTTGACCAATAACTCATGGGGAGGTGCCTCATGGTTTCAGACTTACATAAGTTTGCAATGACTTTCAAATTCATAGTTGAACATACAAATTAAACAGAAAGGAATAGTAAATGCTGTCACTATTAATGTCATTTTATAGTTTACGAAGGTGAGTTTGTAACAGGTACAGCATCTTCTTTCAATTTTATGTGTTGGCAATGGAACTTAAATTCTGTCATCTAGTTTCAGTGTTTTGCTTAAAGATGAATCTATTCCTTTAAAAAGGTAGAATATATGTATTTGAATATTTTTTGTGTGTGACTATATGTATATAAATGTATGTATATTTTTTATTTATGTATGGCAGTTGATCTTGATTGTCAACTTAATGGGATTCAGAATCAGCATGGAAACAAACCTCTGGGGAAGTGTGAGAGAGTTTCTAGATTAGGTTAATTGGGTTAGGAAGACCCACTCTAAGCGTAGGTGGTACCACTCCCTGGGCTTGGGTCCTGACCTGAATAGAAAAGAGAAAGTGTGCTGAGTATCAGCATTCATCACTGTTTCCTGACTTAAGATGCAGTGTGACCAGCTGCCTCAGTCTCCTGTTGCCAATTTCCTAGCCATGATGGACTAGACATTCTTGAACTGTAAGCCAGAATAAACCTTTCCTTAGGTTGCTTTTGTAAGGTGTTAGTCACAAAGAAAAGTAACTAATACTCATGAATGTGTGTGTATGTGTGTTTCACTGATTTACCCACATTCTCTTAATCGTTTTCCCCATGATTCTCAACAGCAACTGAGAATGAGATCAGAGTTGTAATCTTTGTTGTAGCAAATAGATCAAGAGCTTTAGAAGGTCTATTTTCTATCACTGGTCTCCTTTACATGCTACAGACTAAAATATAATTTACACAACAAGTACACATCATACGTAAAGTTTTTTCACTTAACTCCTCTCAGAGGCCTGGTTGCTTATCCTTCCTATGTGCTTCCATACCACTACTTCTTGGCATTCAGCATGAGTCATAATAGCTGTATGCCTCTTGTACCAGCCCCTGATGACAAAGTCATTGCTGTTTCCTGACATGGTGGATATGCAATGAAAGTATAGAGCACATGGATAATTAAGTATAGTATCTTTATTATATGATCTAGATCCACAGAACTCATTCTCATGCCTTTAGTCTCAACAAGGAAAGTGAATTAGTGCATAGTCACAGTGCATCCAGATGCTCCTTATTTCACTCTCATATGCCCCTGAAACGTTCCTTCAGAACTTGCTGAACAAAGCTAATAGGCAAAATAGTTTTCAAACTAATTCTACAGATTGACAAGGCACAAAAACATTCTACTTGGGTCAGAAAACTGCTTGTCTTTACTGAAATAGTCCATGTCATCTAAGCTTCTGGGAATAGCTCTTCTTTCAGAATCTAATGATTCTTTATATCTGCAAAGCTTTAAGTGTAAAGAAGAGTAGTAACAGATAAACAAATACTTAAGATAATTTGAAATTCAGTGAGTAGATACATTTCACAATGATAGTTAATCTTCTTCAAAAGAAAGGAAAAATATGCATTTTAGGTTATTAAATTCCAAACAAATGAGGTTCATGATTTTTTTTCTACAAAGAATACAATATTTTTAAAGCTGTGTGTTCATGCTGTGAAATGTTTTTGTCTTACTAATTTAATTTTTTACACTCAGTTTTAGACAACTGAAAATGATGAGTTTCTAGAACATGATGTACTTTTGGTTCTTATTTTATGGCCTGGTACCATGACATGAACTATTATGAAAACAATTCTAAGCTGTGCTTTATTATATTTTATTATTATATTGTGCAATTTATATTCAGAAGATGCTATCAGCACCAGGGAACAGACAAATTTAATAAAAGACATAATGCTCATGCTGTCCTAATAGTTATTAAAATAATACCCGTCCCAGAGGACAGTTACAGTTTCCTTTCAAAAATACTCTGTGTGCTTTGATGGGTCCACAAGAGCCCACAGAATAAGCAATCACATCATACATCATAAAGACACACTGCACATTAATCTGAAAGCAGCCTTTAGAACCATCCAGATCAAGTCTTCCATTTTGAATGTGAAACCACTGAGACTGAATTAGACTAACTGATGCAATAAGTTCATATCCGGTTTTATGTAGAACGGTGGTCTCCTCATATCTAAACAATGATGTTTCACTTTTATTGTCTGAGTGGTAGCAACCCTCTAGGTTGCACAACCATTGACAAATGTATAGGTATCATTTCTAAAATAGCTCTGGAAGATGTAATTTTTACCATTTTTAAAAATAAAAAACCATAGTCTTGAATGGGAAAGTAACCTATCTCTTCTGTCTTGGTTACTTTTATGTCTGGGTATTTCTCTCAATTCCTTGATACAACACAAGTTTCATGAAAACAAGAGAAATGCCTGTTTGGGGCACTACTGAATTCCCTATGCTTACAGTGTATCTGAGTATATAGAATTCCTCTAATAAATATTTATTAAGTAAACAAAGATAGGTCAAGGGAATACAGAATTTCATTAAGACTTATGACTAACCTGTGGGATATACAGTCAAGAAGTACATACAGTACAACATGGGACAAAGTATGTGATAAAATAATTAGAAAGTCGCTTGAGATTCTTGCAGCAGGAAGTATATAAAATTGCTTAGTAGCTACAAAGTTACAAAGTAAGGATGTATAGAGGATACAACATAACCTTGCCATTCTCTCTAGCTTTATTGACTGACCCTGGATACCCCAGGGTAAAGACTGGAAAAACTGATGTAAAGAAGTTAAGCCTATCTGATGTCTATAAGGTAAATGGAATCTTTGGATTCCATGAAGCCTAAGAAACTGACAAAATGAAAAACCCATCAATTTTTATTCAGAGCCATAGAGTAAATACTAGGGATAAATATTACATAAGAGACTATGGCTAGTGAGGGACTGGTTGTGATGCATGGCCATGACTTCTGAGACAAGACAGTGAAGAAAGTAAAAAGAAACAGAAAGATAGTGAGAAAGAGAAGGAGAAGTGGAGGAAGGAGGGAATAGAGAGAAATGAAAAGAGGGAAAGAGGGATGATGAAGGGATGTAGAGAGGGAGAGAAGAAAGAAGGGAAGGGTAGAGGGAGGGAAGGAAGGAAAGGAGGAGAGGAAAGACACTATTTAGGGAACACTCTATACACAGCACATGAAGCGTTTCAGTGTTTTCAGATATGTTTTTGTATAATTCCCACAAATTCTCCTCATTTAACTAAGAAAATTAACACAGCATGGGCTCAAAGGAGTTAAATTAACCTTTCGAATATCCTTAGGGCAAAGCAGAGATGTGATCCAACCATAGTGTATCATCTGGAAAGCCATTCTAGCACACACATGTGAAATTCATTTTGCATAGTTTCTTCATGCATGTTTCTATTTGGCTATTGTTTTTAGACTTTGGAGATTGCAAAGTGTGATGGCTAATCCTGGGTGTCAACTTGACTGGATCTGGGATTAACTGAAATGAAAGAGATCTTCTTGATTGGATCATCTGAAGCTGGAAGACACACCCTAAATGTGGGTGTTACCTTCTGATGGCAGCCCATATAAAAGACCAAGGCAGAGGAGAATGCTAAGCTTCTTGCTGCTTGCCTTTCTTGCTGGTGAGTTCGTCTTGCTGAGTTCGTTAGACTGAAGACTAACTGATCTTTTGGAATTGTCAGACCTTCAGCGCCAGGCTGGGACTACTGAGACATCCAGCCTTGTGGACTGAGCGACTACAGATTCTCAGCCTCCCCAGTGTGGTGCAGCCATTTTTGGACTACTCAGATTCTATCCTGTGAGCTAAGCTAATAAATCTCTATGCATATATATTCATTCTACTGGCTCTGTTTCTTTGGAGAACCCTAGCTAATACACAAAGCTTCCTTACATAATAATATTTTGTCTTATAATAACTTCATGAAGGCACATTCTTCTGTTTTTCAGGTAAAGAAACTGAAATTTAAAAAGGTAATTTGAGTTATCTGGGCCATATCCTTATACATGACAGTTTAGGGATTCAAACCAATGTCTGGCTCTTGGTTGATCATGATTTCTTTTATAATACACAGTGAAATTCATTTCACAGTTCATAGCACATGCCATACCATAATCCTACCAGAGTTTTCTGTATTTAGATCTTCACAGTGGATTCGAGAGAAGAAACTGTTTGGCACAAATATTTACATAGAATTTTACACAGGACAACGAGTTTTCAAATTCTGAAACAGAGATAGATACAAGGAGAAAATCTCAGAACATAAAGGACAATATTATTTTATTCAGAAATCCCATGGTCAGGAATGGTGGTGTATGCCAATAATCCCAGCAGTTAGGAGGCCAGTCTAGTCTAAATTAAAGACCTAGCCCAAAAAAAAGAGAGGAAGTTGGAAGGAAGGGAAGGAGGGAAGGAAGGAGACGATAAAAGAAAGGAAGAAGGAAAAAAGGAAGAGAGATCTTACCTCATGCATTATTACCAAGTTAATTTCACTGTTTTTTAAAATTCTTTACACCATGCATAATCATATTTTGTCTACATTCAGTAACTCAGAAAACCCCAAGAAGTTTCTTTAGAACAGTAATCAATCCAGCCTGTGACTATAAATCTAGGTTCCTCACTCACCAGGTGATTCTGAGATAATTTGCCAGCTTCCTTCTCTGTCTTCAACCTAATGAAATTTGCTGGTATACCCAGGGAATACATAGAAGTAACAAACGTCTTGTGACACTACTCACTGGAAAGATGCTCTTAACAGACCTTTCTAGATTCCAACATTAGCATGGAATTATTCCAATAACTTGTATTTGATATTTAAAGGCAGAGGGCCTATTTTGCAAATTTGGAAGATTGAAATGTTCCATAAGCACAAAAAATGACAATTATACTTCATTGGGACTTTCTGTTAATACAAAAACTTTACAAAGTGTGTCTGACAATATCTACCCATCTCTAGATCTTTTACCTACAAACAGTTCTTTGGTAAAGTCTTTTCCAATTCTTTAAGTAGATTTAAATGTTTTCCTCCTAAGTTTCCACAGAACACTGTGAGTCTGTTCTAACAACATTTAGAGTATTATGTTAGCTTGTATTTTACAGAGTATCAGAATAAAAGATATATAATATACTATACTATTATAATAATATACCCATGCATGTTCAGTACAGATGTACACTCTAAAATCCCTTTCAGTCTATAGTTGATTGAATACATTAAGTGAAATCATGAATACAAAAATATATAAAATGAAAATTAGTTCTTGTGAGGACAAGAAGCCCCACCATCTGAGGCCTGCAAACAATAAAACCAAGAAACCTTGTGATATAACTCAGTTCAAGCTGAAGATGATGAACAGGCCCCCAGATTTGAGAAAAATGTTGATTTGAACCTTGGATTCCAAAAGGAACAGGAACCAAGAGCTCTGATGTTCAACATTAAAAAAAAGATGAAAAAGAAAAAATGAATTTTCCCTTCTCTCCCAGTAGCCAGCCAGTGGAAACGTTCTAGTTTGTTTCTCCATTGCTGAGACAAAACACTCTGAAAACTACCAACTTGGGGAGGAAAGGATTTATTTTTCTTACATCTCCAGGGTCACAGTACATCACTGAGTGTTTTAGTCACTTTTCTGTTGCTATGACAGAAACACTGACCAAAACAACTTATAAAAGGAAGGGTTTATCTGAGCTTACAGGTCCAGGGGAATTACAGTCCATAATGGCAGGGAAGCATGGAGGCTGGAGGTGGCTGGAACAAAAGCAGAAGCTAGGCTCTACATCTTCCAGCAGGCACAGGAAACAGGAGAGCAACTGGAGATCTGGCAAGGGTTAAGAACTCTAAGCTCACCCCCAGTGACATGCTTCCTCCAGGATAGCCATACCTTCTAAGACCTCCCAAAACAGTGCCATCATCTGGGAACAAAATGTCCAACTACTTGGAGCCTATGGGAGACATTTTCATTCAAACCACCACACTGAGGGAGCCCAAGGTAGAAACCCAGGACAGGAACCTAGAAGCAAGACCTGAACCACAGGCCATGAAGGAACACTGCCTTCTGGCATGCTCCCCTGGCTCATGCTCAGCCTGCTTTCTTTTACAACATAGGCCCACCTGCCCACATCACTCAATAATCCAGAATATGCCCCACGGACATGGCCACAGGGCAGTCCAATGGAGGTAATTCACCAATTGAGGCTCCTTCAACCCAGGTGTGTCAAGTTGACACTAAAGCTATCCATCACAATTGACCTCTCGTCAACTTGACACACAAACACATCACTATTAAACTACAACCTTTCCATTTCTTATCCCCAAGATATAACGTTAACAATATCACAACATAAGACAGTACAACTTTAAAAGTCCCACAGTCCTTAAAAAAGTCCAAAAACTTAGAAATACATATTTTCCTTTAAAAGTCTCCTAACTGTGGGCGCCTGTAAAATCCAAAACAAGTACTGTCTTATTTCATAGGGGAGAATCGGGCACACTTAAGTAAAACCTAAGTCCAGCAAAGTAGCTCAAAACTGGACATCTGGGATTCACTCACAATCTTCTAGGCTCCAAACGGTTCTGGCAGCTCCACCTCTCTGACTCTGCTGTCCACAGCACACATAGTTTGTCTTGAAGACTCTGGACAGCTCCATTCCACCCTGCCACTGCACTTGGTAGTTGTCCCATGGTCCTGGAATCTCCAAAAAGCTGGAGTCTCCACTGAAACTGAGACTGCACCTTCACCAGTGGCCTCTTCTGGCCTCTCAGGGTGCAAAGCCTCAGATTCTTTCAATGACGCCTTCAATGCTTCACTTTTCACTGCAACTGAGGCTCCACCTTCACCAATGGCCTTTCTTGGTCTCTCATGGTGTCAAGCCTCAGTTGCTCTCTGTGACCCCTTCATGCTTTCAACACAAGAACAGTGCAGGAGACTCTTACACATTACCAAGTCCTGCTTCCAGTTTGAGATGGAGACTTGGGCTCCCTCTAGACCATAGCTTCTGTGTGCTGACCCTGAGGAAATATTTCCCAGAAGATTTTGCCACAGTGATGCTGGTCTCTTGTTACTTATAGCTGATTTTCAGCACCAGATAACCAGCATCAATTGTCCCAGTAAAACAAATGTTTCACTTCTGTGGTTCTGGTCTCTTCTTAATCACAGCTGAGTCTTCAAAGTTCCAAACACATCCACAATCCTCCTAAAAACACCAAGGTCAGGTCTATCACAGCAATACCCCACTCCTGGTACCAATTTCTTTTCTAGTTTTTTTTCTCCCTTGCTGTGACAAAATACTCTGACTAATACCAACTAGGGGAAGAAAGGGTTTATTTTTCTTACATCACGCAAGTCACAGTTCATCACTGAGAGAGCCCAGGTACAAACTCAGTATAGGAACCTGGAGGCAGGAGCTGAAGCACAGGCGATGGAGGAACACTGCTTACCAGCTTTCTCCCCTGGCCCTTGTTCAGCCTGCTTTCTTATACAACATAGGCCCACCTTCACGGGGTGATACCACCCACAGTGGGCTGGGCCCTCCCACATCACTCAGTAATCAAAAAGATGCCCCACAGACATGGCCACAGGCCAGTCCAAAGGAGGCAATTCACCAACTGAGGTTCCCTCTACCCATATGTGTCAAGTTGACGGCTAAAGCTATCCATCACAGGAATGGACACCTGCCCACAGTGGATCTTTACTCACTTCATCAGTTCACGTGCTGATCTTTTTCAGAAAGACCTCACAGATGCATCCAGAAATAATATTTTACATCTGCCCAATCCAGTTGGCACATAAAATTAAGACTTATTTATCTGAGTCTATAATCCACTTTCTGAATAAGCATGAAGACCTCAGTTCTGATTCTCAGTGTCTATGTAAAAATCTGGGTGAGGAGATTCATACTCCTAATCCTAGCACTGGCGAGAAGTTAGGAGCTCCCTAATAAGCTAGTCTTGCCAAATTGGTGAGCTCCATGTTCAGAGCGAGATTGTGAGATTGTCTCAAAACTAAGATGAAGAGCAATATATAAAGATATCCAAGATTGATCTCTGGCTTCTAAACACACACAGATAACATACACAAACACACACATGCACAATTAACCATCATAAATACATTGTGAATTTATTTATTCCCTAATTTTCAGGTCAGCATTGAAGTTCCTTTCCACATAGAAAATGTCTAACAAAGAGATTAATTCCAGCATCATTTCTTATGGGGACTAGGAATAACAAATCCTAGAAAGAACAGAAAGAAATTGAATTTTTAATGTTGACTACCCAAGAACGAATTGAAAGTTCTTCAGATCAATAAAAATGTGTAACATAAATGCAAAAAAGTGAGTTTCTATACTAGTTCACAGGCTCTGAGACCAACTTCTACAGTACTAGATGTGTCCAGCAAGTGAGCGTGAGTCTTTGGTACATCATACCGCTCTATTCCAGAGATAAGGAAGTAACAATCAGTGAATCCGAACTTTTTTCTCATGTTATGCCACAGTGGGTTTTGAGAATTGATAGCCTTTATCTGCAGGTATCAAAGCCAAACTTTTGGACGGAGGTCATGTTTTATTAGGGTTTCTTAAGAACCTGCTTTCCGAGTTCCACCTGGTGAGCGGTGCTAAGGAGATGGGAGCAATGCCTTTGTCTTACTCCAACAGCCTGAGTACAGTCTACACATTATGTTGAAGCTGCCAACCTCACTTCTGGGAGGCCATGTTCCTAATTCTGTTTGTTTGATCTTATCTTGACATTTGGACAGAGGGTGGACATTAAATTTCTTTATATGATCATATCCTTGGTATAGGAGACCACTATTCCATTGTGCATGCCCTCACTCACTCATTCATTGAATCATTCCTTTAGCATTCTATGTGCATACAGTTGATACAGAGCATTCTTTCATAGCCACTGAAAAGCATTTATTCATACATTCTATTGCCACTTAATGAACCAAGACCATCCATTCATTGCTGGCTAAGAGCATTCTCCTTCAGCATTCCACATCCACGCAACTGGAAAGCAGCGTGGATTACATTGCACACCTCCTAATTTTGGCTTCCCTACTACCTAGTTACCTTACCATGAATGAATTATTTTGTCTCTAAAATTCATTATCACATTTTTAAGAAAAGTAAAACAATACTTTCTGTATAAGGTAAATCAATGTCAAAAGAATATGAGTAGGTAAAACTATCTGGAAATGAGATAGTACTCAATAAAATATAACTAGGAATATTGATTATTATCACCTTTATAAAAATGCTAACAGTAAAGAAATTTTGTTAGATAAATGAAACAAAAATTGAGACATGTTCCATGATGGTAAGCACTTTACAGTATATTACCACCAGAAAACTAGTAGTTTCCAAGCCTGTAACAATTGCATAGCTTTCAAGTATTTAACAGCAGAATGCAAAATTATAAAATAACATAAATTTTAGTTATACAAATACATGTTTATATATACATTATATAACATGCATTATATATAATAATAGTAATATTCAAAAATTAATACAAATTTTAGAGATTTGTTATCAATGATATAATGGAAAGTGCTTACACACAAAAACATCTTACATTCGATATTATAACTGATTTGATTATTAAAGAACACACTCCATTAAAAACAAGTCATGTGTGTTATCTGTCCACTGATGTGCAGTGTCATTTAAGACATCAAAAATTAATACAAATTTTAGAGATTTGTTATCAATGATATAATGGAAATAATACAAACACAAAAACATCTTACATTCGATATTATAACTGATTTGATTATTAAAGAACACACTCCATTAAAAACAAGTCATGTGTGTTATCTGTCCACTGATGTGCAGTGTCATTTAAGACATTCCATCATTCCCTGCTTGAGCACTCTCCTATGCTCTCGTGAGGTGTCCAGGGAAGAGACAATGATAGCCAAGACATTAAAATGTAATCAAGATATGCAAATTCATATCTAAATGTGATTTGCTGGGAAAAGGAAATCAATCTAGGCATGGTCAAATAAACAATGTGTAATATGGATAATTAATCACCATATTAGCAGCTTCAGTCCCTTGAGGAAATTATGCAAATTGAAAAGGCCCCCATCCACTGACACAATTAGACCACTTAATGGTAAAACTCTCAACAAAATAACCCTTGGGAACATCACAAAACAAATAGCCCAATCAACCTTAGTATCCCAAACTCCACTGTGATATTTAACATTACTTAATATGTTTTTTCCAGGTTTGACTTTATTCAGATTGCTCCATCTTATTTTGCCAGAAAATGCTGGAAGATTCCACGTCATGGATGACCCATAATGAGTTTCTTTTAAAATCTAGTGCTCCCCTATCAATCAAATGTCTTATTATTGAAGTGAAAAATGTTGCAAACAAAAAGCTTCATGAATAAGGAAAGACCAGTTATTCATATCCTGTCAGTAACAGTAAAAGCAAAAAAATCATAATGTACCATAGAAATTTCTGACTTTTGAAGCCTGATATTAATGAATCATTAGGTCATCAGTAAAGGAGACACTCCTCCCCTCCCCTACAAGACATGCTGTCATCTCAGGGATGAGCATTTTGTATCCAAGTATTTCTGAGTACTGTTCCACACCTTCCCCAAATGTACACCAAGTCATTCTCTATGTTCCCTATGCAAGACTGGCAACAAAGCCACTACCAAAAGAATCCATGGGACCAACCCTGACCATATCTCCTGTGAAGTCCCTGTAAATATGTGACTCCAACTCTAAAGAGTTACCAAAATTCTTGGGTAGAAACAAAGATCCCTCAGTCCCAGAAAAGGATTTAATATCATTATAATTATTATCATTATGTATTAAAATTACTTGTAAAAACACTAGTCACAAAGGACAAATTATGTTAGTATTGTGGCTGCTGCTTCTTTAATTGTGCTTATAATGCGTAGATATCAGTTACAAGCCTGACAATGTGGAGCATGCAGCTCCTTACCCATTTCTCCCACCACTGCAGCCTACCTAAAGAGATTAGGTTTCCTGAGTCTCCAGGTGCCATGTTGAATGTAATGCCGGCCAATATGTGAAGTGACGTATCCCAGATCCTGCAGTTGGGACATGATTAAATTGGAAACAAAATGTCACTGTGTTGTATACTCTACTCTGCTTCTTCACATCCAGAAAACCAAACCTGACATGACAGCAGGTGCTGATCATCACACCAATGTCTGGTTCCTTGAGCTGGCAAGAACACGGGGTTGCAGCCCCATGGAAGGCAGAGTCACATGACTGAGAAGAAGAAATTGATTGTAGCTCTAGCATGTATTTTGGTCATCATTCTCTATTGTTCCAAACTTGAAAGCTCAGTAATAGCCAGATAAAGCTATTCATCTATAAGAAATATCTGTTCATCTATAAGGAAGGTATGTAAGAGGGTATAGATACCATCATGAATTAGAACAATGATAAATCCTTCCTACCTTCATTAATCAAGTGTGGAAGTCTGCTGATTGTATCTACAACCACAGTTCCTCGGTATTTTTAGCATATGAAAAGAAATCATCTAACCTAGTGATTTTCAATAAATGCTCTGCAGAACATAGGGGATTCTGAAATGTAGCCCAGGTACAGTGAAGGGGTGGATAGGTGAATGCAAGACTCTAGGTCGACACCCAAGTTTCAACCAAAGCAACTATACTCATATCTCATAGATTGGGCAAACATGTATGATTATATGCTACAGTTTGAATAAAAGCTTGTGCTGCAATCTGATAGCTTTTGTGTGGGTGTTGAGAGGTGGGACCTTTCAAAGGCATTGTCCTTGGAATGGATTAATGCCTGTCTCTGGACCTGGGTAAGTTACCAAGAAATCAGTTGTTATCAAGCTAGTCTGCCATTCCTGTTTTGCCTCTTACATAAGTACCCACGAGCTCTTCCAATTTTCCATCACATTAGGGCACAACATAAGGCCCTTGTTAGACTCAGCTACCTGGTCTTGGACTTTCAGCCTCTAGAACTACAAGCAGAATCATCTTTCTTTTATCAATATCCTCTCAGGTACTGTTACAACAACAGAAAATAAATTAAGATAACAGCTTTCAAAGAAAGGATTCCAAGCTAAGGGCGAAATGCCAATGTCCTCCCTGGTCCCAATTTATCTGAGATTCACTGATATGTTGTAAAATAAAAAAAATCTTTGTCTCTAGTTCCTGTCCAGAGCTCTTAAAACCCCTATAATTTCCTAAGTGATCATAATAGAGCAATGGGAGCATCTTTTTTTAAATGTGCTTTGCTGTTATCGCTCCTGAAATAGCTTCAGAGTTAAAAAAAAAAATTAAGAGTATCTTTTGTTGTTCATAACAAGCGTCTTTCAACCACCCCTGAGCTTATGTTAATCCAGAAACCTTTTAAAAGTTCCTAAACAACTGTTGTTGCTAGGGAGCCAACAGTGTAATCAGAGGATTGGAAGTTTGAATCCATCCTGCCCTTAACTTCTGTGCAAGGGAGAGTGGCTTGTAATTTTTAATCACCAATGGGTAATGGTGTAATAAATCTTTCCTATGTAATGGAGCCATACTAAAATCACTAAATTATGGGATTCAGGGAGCTTCTGGGGTTTTAGGCATATCCAAGTGTCAAGAGGGAGGTGTACCAACTCCAGGGTGCCTGACCTCCTAGGACTGGGCCCTTTCCAAAACTTGCTTCATGGATCTCTTCCTCCAGTTGTCCATCTGCAATCTTTATATCATCATTTGTAATAAGTTGATCTTTGTAAATAAACTTTTCCTGGGCTCTGTGAGCTGTTCTTGCATAACATCAAACACAGGAGGTGGGAGAAAATGATTTGTGTCCAAGCCAGACAAGAACAACTTCAGCTCAGCAGACGTGAGGGCTATCTTGTGAGACTGAAGCTTCACTGCATCAAAATTTCAAGCAGTGTGTGATAACCGAGTTAATTTGTAGCATACCTACTTTATCAGCTCCTTCAGTAACTGGAGAACTTGAAACCACACACATATTTGGTGTCAGCTGCATTCTCTGAGTGGGACCAGGAGGCTTCTCTGGCTACTGTATGTGTCACCTCCCCAAGGTCAGTCACCAAGGCTTCAAACACTCTGTCAGTGTGGATCACCACCTTGGTGTTTCATTTTCCCTCTGAACCAGCAGTGTTTGTGACTTGCCATAAAAATTCCATCTGATTGACCACTATTGCTCCATTTTCAATTACATTTTAAAGCTTCAGAGTCAGGCTTAAACATTGAATGAAATTACTCTGTGAGTGTGTGTGTGTGTGTGTGTGTGTGTGTGTGTGCAGGCATGCACACAGGTGGACATGGAGGCCTGAAGGTAACATCAATCATCCTCCTCACTTGCTTCTCTACCTTATTATTAAGGCACAGTCTCTCAGTGAACCTGGAGCTCACCAATTCATCCAGGTTTGCTGGTCAGTAAGCCCCACTGAACCTTCTGTGTCTATTTTCCCATTTCTGGTATTACAGGAACATTATACCATGCCCAGCTTTTTATGTGGGTCTTGAGGATCTAAACTCAGATCCTCACGCTTACACAGCAAACATTTGACCAGGTGAACCATCTCTTCAACCCCAAAATTACTTTTATCATCAAGCCTTCTTTCACAGTCCAGAAATTCTATGTAGATAGGCAGAATGAGCTACTCTGACTCTGCATTTTTGTCAACATGACCTATGAACTAAGAACACTTTCAACTCCTAGCTCCACTAGGTTTTCATAATAGCCCAGGACTCATATGCATGTTGGAGCCATTCGTATCTTCCCACATTACTCTGAACACTAGCTGCACTGTCCATTTTATGATCTCACTCTAGTTTTTTATTCATGCTTACATTTGGATCCTCCAGTTCTTTCCCAAGGACATTGGCAAGGAATACCAGACTCCCCCATTTCTGCCCTTTCCTGCGACTGAAAATTTGCACTTGCATTGTTCAAAATACACTAGATTAAATGATTTCTGATATTTCTCTTCCCAAATACACACACTTAAAATCTTAACTCTGACTTTAATTTTGATAAAATATGTATAAGACTGTCAAGGTCTTCTTCCTTTGGAGTTCTCTAAAAATGATGTAAGTTGATTCATATAAATGATTTTGTTCCTTGA
Source organism: Nannospalax galili (assembly GCF_000622305.1). Classification (NCBI taxonomy): domain Eukaryota; kingdom Metazoa; phylum Chordata; class Mammalia; order Rodentia; family Spalacidae; genus Nannospalax; species Nannospalax galili. The sequence continues at coordinate 2,246,235 of NW_008331484.1, read as the reverse complement.
GCAGAGTATGATAGCACACACCTTTAATCCTAGACTTGGGAGGCAAAGGCAGGTGAATCTCTGTGAGTTCAAGCCCAGCCTCGTCCAGGCCAGCTGAGGCTACAGGGAGACTCTGTCTCAAAAAGACCAAAAATAAAGAAATAAAAATAAATAATTTTGTTCCTCTTTTGTATTTATTTTTTATTGAGTGTTTGTAATTTCATACAACAATTCTTAATCAAATTTAGACACCCCTCCTTACCCATCCCTACACCAGACCTCATGATGTATTCCATTATACATGTTAAATCCTATCCAGTCAAGCATTTGTACCCAGATGTACCACAGGGCAAATTCATCCACTAGAGTCTAGTCAATCCATACAATTTTGTTCATTTTATAGAACACAAATAAATATGTTGGAATTTTCAGACCTGGTTTGCTACAGCATCAGTCTGTGATAAAGCTAAGTTACTAAAGTCATGAGTCTACACAGTTGTATTAAGCAGGTGTTTCATTTAAACTTTCCTGACCTCCATACCCTTGAGTTTTCATTATACTAAGATATGAAATCCCTGGGCTTTATGACATTTCTTTGATCGTGGAAAAGAAAACAACACTAGAAATCTATCTAAGGAAGGAGTCAGAAACATCAAAGCAGGTGAGCAGAGTACAGGAGAACTGTTCAGACCCTGAACATGCTGATAGAAAATCTGTATTATTACAAAATAGTAATAGGAACTACATTCTTTTAGACACAGGTCCAAATAATGACAGTAGGAGGCAAAGAAAGCAAGTGGAATAGAAAATAGAGAAACATAATTTGTAATCTGTGTCTAATCTCTAACTTTTTTTCCTTTTATATTTTTCCATTAAAATATATTCATTTGTAAAAAATGACAGGTTTTGATTCATAAAGGCATTTTCATTCTAGTAGATCATATACTTTAATCACACTCATGTCTCCTACTCTATCCTGCACCCCACCTTCCTTCTGACAGCCTACTTCATTTCCCCAATCAGTTCCTCTTCTACTTTTATACCATACATAAATATGTTTATATAAATAATGAAAATATAATTACATGTATGCAGGTTCACCTGAGAGCAAACATGTTCTATTTATCCTTCTGAACCTGGCTTATTTTCTTAATAAGATGATCTCCAGTTCCAGTCATTTTCCTGAAAATGAAAAAATTTCATTGTTCTTTGTGGCTGAATAAAACTCAATTGTGTATGCACAACACATAATCTTTATCAATTTATCCACTGATGGGTACCTAGGATGATTCTGTAACTTGACTGCTATGAATATGGCTATACTACACTTGGATATGTAGGTATTTCTGTGGTATGTTGAAGAGCGTTTGTTTGTGTGTGATTTTGTACTTGTTCTATTTTCAGACTTGTGAGGAACCTCCATAATGATGTCTATAGTAGTTAGACTAATTTACATTCCAACCACCAGAATATAGCATAGTGCTACCTTTCCCCTACATCCTTCAAACTAATATTAAATCTCGTTTGGCATCAAACTCCAAACAATAATAGATCCCAACAAGCATCCCACCCACATGCCTGGTAGAACTGCTCAATGCCAAAATTATTTATCATAAATAGTGAATCATGAGTCTGCTTTAATGACAGAATAGGAAGCAAATAAGACACAAATGACCACTTCGTACCTCTACTAGGTATGTTTTTGGAGTAAGTTCTAGCAGATCTAACCTCTCTCTGGATGTTAATGTGGTCAAGGACACATATCCTTGATACTGAGAAAACTTAGCAGAAAAAGGTCAGGCGTTAAAATCGAATTTCTCACGATGACAAACATTAAGACTAATTATCTCATTCAATTGACCTGAACTATCAACTTCTTTGATGTCTATAACAGACTCAAACACAAAGATAAATATATTAATCAAACTACTGAGAAATAGTGGAGAAAGAAAAGTCTACCAGTTAAATAATTTACAGTAAAATCCCCCTTTATCCACTCTTTCTTGCCTTGCTTCTTGTGTTTTTGCCCAAATGATTTTTAATCATTCCCCTTTCTTTCTTCCTTTGTCCTGGGATTTCCATTAATTCTCTCTCAGCACCTATTCAGTGACTTAGTATTGCTTGCTCTTACCTCTTTGGGAGAGTGGAAAAATGAAAAACAAAATTTCAAGGGTACCTTGTCTGTGGCTTAGCATTGCGTAGAGCACTAAGGCGGGCAGAACAGCTTTAGCATGGAAGCTGGCCCAGTTCCTCAATATTTGCTACTTCTGTCTCATGTTTTTGTTTGGAGGTACTGAGTAGTAGTATTAGATTCTTGATGTAAGATAGGATAATTCCATGTAATATCAGTTTTGTTTGCTTAATCCAAAAATATTTTCACTGAGAAGAATGTCTGTGTAAGGGTGAAAGGTTTTTCTGCACTTCAGAATTGGCTACGTGGTAACAGAATCTACCAAGAACTTTCAACTTGTTTACTGAATAGCGTGAACTACTTCATGGTTAATTAATATAATATATTAATGTTTTGTGTTCATGTATATAATGTATTATATTAATGTATTATTATATTACTGTCAAAATGGCAAGAATCTCTAAGGAAAGGATCAATGTGGATAGGTCATAGGAAGAAGAGGATCAATAGAAGAACCATCCAAACTAAGGCACAGAAACAAAGTTTCTGCTTGTTTGTTTCCTTGACTTTGCTTTGACTCTGCTTCTCATGTTCTTTGGCAAAGAACATGAGCTCCATCCTCAAATAAAATTTGGCTCATATGGTCCAAATTTTAAAGAAGTCCGGTTTTCTAGCTTGCATGCACTTGATTTTCATAGGCTTATACCTCTCCTCCTTTAATTTCAAAAGTTCATCTATTGTATGAAAATGTTCAGGACTCTAACTAAACACTGTAAATGTTCCTCTGTATTTCCTAGCATTATCTTTTTGATATCTTAGGAAGAAAAGCTTGGTTGTCCACCAGATAAAGAAGTATATCTAGCTATTGTGTTTGTTAAGAACAAAAGGAGTGAGAAGGGTCATGGAAAGAAGTAGTAAACAGTCACAAAAGTAAAAAGCATAACTGTTATGTTATGCAACTCATATCAGAAGACTGCACCACGCTTCACCAGTGAGAAGCAAGCCATCATGTGTCATGCCACTGACACCAAGCAAACACCAAATATCCCAACTCAATGATGTTTATGATCTAAGCTTTATTCTGCCTATGTCCAGAGCTATGGGATTATAACAAATACAGTTTTTAAAATGTCCCCCCTCCAACTATTAAGCCATATCATCTGATGACTACAAATGAACTCACAGTGAAAGCCACAAAGGGTGTCTCTGTTCTATCTGCTGCCTGTCTGTGCAGAGATACTAATCTCTATCATTCCCACATGCTCTCCAGGAAGCCTCAAGAACTGCTTCAGATGTGTTTGCAGGCCAGCTGTCAGATATAGTGCACCTATGGTATCTAGCTCCTTCCCTACTTTCTTTTGAAGGAAGGTAACAATATGTTACCAGTAGAGTTTGGTCACTGTTGCACCCTTTGATATCATGTGCACCCAGAGAACTTTCTTGAGATGCTATCAAAGCCACATGATGTTGAATATGTGTTGATAAAATCTTTCCCAAAATTATTGACAAGTTTTTGTTTGTCTACTCCAAACAAAATGTGTTATACACAAATTTCCCAAAGTTCATCACCAAAGTGACTATTCTAACACTGATTAGTTGCCACAAAGTCAAAGGGTCTATGGGAACAAACGTGCCACCAGCTTGTTTTTCTTCTATACTCTGCCAAAATCATTTGTTTTCTTCTTGTTTTACAAAATAAAAATCTACAGTAATTCAATGAATGTACACAGATCCTGGCACATAGTCTAGACTAATATGAGGAAGAAAACAACTACCAAAAATTCTTGTGGCTGGGAATATAGCTCAGTGGCCGAAAGCCTTCCCAATACAAGTAAGGCCCAGGGTTTGATCCCGAACACTGCAGTACAGTTAACTTTTACTAAATTCATGTGAAAAAGATATGAGTTTTCTCCAGTGAGGGACTCTACATTTTACTCCATCACTCTTTATAACTCAGTATTCTCCTGGCATGTTACCACCCACATGATCAAAGCACAGCACTGCTTTGACATGGATAAGAAGGTGCTCAGCTACATAAACATGAAACAAATGCAAATCACAAAAAAACACTAAAAAGTGATATTTAACGACCCCAAACACCAGAAGGCAACAGGATTCCAAATGTGTTCCTCAATAATTTCTTGTGGTAAGTAATTTCAAACAAAAATCCTGTCTACAAAAGAACAATAGAAAGGATTTCCCAGGACTAAATAACACTATACTACTTGAAAGTAAAGCATTCCAGAAAAAATTTAATTGAGGTAAATTTGCTATATTTTCCCCAAATTTCTGAATGATGCCGTAATACATGATCATTATACATAATGATGTGTATAGACATGTTCTCTAAAATGCATATTTACATAAAAGCAGCATAGTTAGTCCTCATTAGTTGCTATGAATGTGAGACTTATGTGGAGTGGTGGTGTTATATTTTGTATATTTTTACATTCATCAATTGAACACAGAAACACAAGAGAGTAGGTAGAATCATAGATATTAGCATTTCTGGAGGGATTTACTAAATGACTAATGAATCATGAGCTTTTTTGCTTCATGTTCTCCAACTGCCATCAAAGTAATTCAGGACCAGTCCTGTCAGAAAGAGATTAGACATGATATCATGTCTAGGAACTGGTTTATCAAGAAAGCAAAGAGTGAGAAGACTGAGTAATCTATTTTAATGTAGGTGCTTAATTGGTTATGATTTTTGGACAGCCTACTATCAGCTACCATGCTGTCATTTCCCTGGCTCATAATACAGTCTTCCATTTTTATGAGAAGGACAAGAAGGTTAATCTTGCATTTGTTTGGGAACAGGCATTGGTATTGCAGTGTCATGTAAAAATGTCTCCACTCATGATGGATGGGGTAACATCCTGAAAAATCTATTGCAGTTTGAAAATATCCTAAGTCAAAATGCATTTAGTACTCTTAACCTACTGACACATAACCCTTCAATTTGTTGGTCAGGGTAGTCCAAAAGGCTCTCAAAACAGCAACACAGGCTATTGACATAGCCTTTGATTGCCTCCCAGAACTTAAAGATAAGATCCTATTGCTAAAGACAGTATACACTTCAGACTTGGAGCAATGGAGCTTGAACTGACCTGGAAGCCTCCTCCCTGAATACTAGCTCTCATAGTATCAGAGAATACTGTGCTAACTGACAAGGGAGGAAACCAATCAATGATCCCATACAGCTATAAAGTCTATGAACCACAATACTGACTGGCCCAGGAAATAATCTCTTTTGGAACAATAGTGGCATTTTTATCTTGGGGGTAATAAATAGATGTCTAATTGGACTTAAGACCTGCTCAGTGGAAGGGAATTCATGTATGGTACTGTAAACATAGCCAATTACACGTGGCTGGAGATTCCATAGACCCTAGAGAAAAACCTACTTTTGTCATATCCCTAGACCAATGTAATTTCTTATTATATTCTAAATGCACAATCTTATCTTTAAGACATTCATCAAAGAAGGTATTTTTTGCAACATAGAGAGACCATTACAAAAGTCCACAACTGGTCAAAGGCAGAGAAAAAGTGTCTGGCACTGCCCAGCCCTAAGTAAAACATCTACAACGCAACCTCTACACCTAAGGTTCAGAGTACATAACAGGTCATGGGACAGAAAGAATATTGATGCATCCCTCAGCTCTCACTCAGTGAAGCTTCTTCATGCCACAGATGATAATTAACCCAGAAAGTCACAGCTTGCAAAGTGGTGAGGATAAGAGACTTCAGAGAACTTATCCCTGAATAGGACACCTACATCAAACCTTTGCCACTCAGAGCTTAGGGACCATTGTGGAAAAGGGGAAGAAATATTGTAAGAGCCAGAGGTTGTGGATGACCACAGGAAACAGTTTACTAGAGAGCTGGGAAGTTACCCATATGAGTTACAGCAATGGTAACAGTATGAAGAAGACTCTCACACAAGCTCAAGTCAGATATAATTCCAGCATGGAAGTGGGGAAATGATTAGAAACTCCAACATTAGCTCAGGAAATATTGGCAACTAATAACTACTGGGGGAAAAGGATTCAGTTTTCTTTAAGGGTGTGATGCTAGATAAGCTCTCCAGGCTCCGGTGGATGGACCCACACCAAAAGACATTTTTGGACACCAACTTGACTCAGTAAGCTTAACGTATATGACAGATTATGCTAAATCCAGTGGAGGCTGTAAGAGGGGTACAGATATGGGAAGGGTCCTAAATGTGATTAAAATAGATTGTATGAGCTGGGTGTGGTGGCGCACACCTTTAATCCCAGCACTCGGGAGGCAGAGTCAGGCAGATCTCTGTGAGTTCAAGGCCAGCCTTGTCTACATAGTATTGTGTATATGCATATATATGTATATATATATATGTGTGTGTATGTATTATGAAATTCTCAAAAATTCAGTAAAAATGAATTTTTAAAAGAAAGAAAACTCACAGACATGCCCACAAGCCTGTCTGGTGGAGAAAATTTGAGAAATGTTCTCAGGTAACTCTAATTTGTGTCAAGCTGACAATAACTACAAGCATAGTTAGATAGATTAGATTATAGATAGATACATATATGGATTAGATCAATAGATGACAGATGATAGAAGAAAGATAGATGATCGGTAGATTAGATAGATAGATAGATAGATAGATAGATAGATAGATAGATAGATAGATAGAGATGGATATAGATAAATGAATTAATAATAGACAGATGAATACGGATGTGTATGATATTATTTGGGACTTGAGTAAATGTATGAATTTGTTCTTAACCTATTGTAACTTTTTAACACTTGCCAAACTTTTTTCTCTATGCTTTTGCTTCACAGCTTATTTTGACCTGTATTTATGTTGAATAATTTATTTAGAAGTCTTTGTTCACAGAAAAGCATACTTCATTATGAAAATACTGATTTGAAGTTTTGCTTCTCCATCCTTGATTAGGCAGATAAATATAGTGACATTTAATTCACTACCAAAAATGATGTTCATTATTTTATTTTCAGGCAGATTTTCAAGGCACATGGCTTGTTTGAAAGATTTCAACATATTGTACCAAGATATTATCACAACTTCCTCTTCCTTCCAAATCATAAATTAAGAAAATGTATGTTTGAATTATTTATTGTGAAAATGTAGGGAAGAAAATAAAGCCCCGGCAGCACACAGTTATAAATATTTATTAAGTATCTACTATTTGTTAGCTATAGGATCAATGATACAGATACAGCAATGACTAGGATGAAGTTTCTGTTCTCAAGGTGTGAATCAAATGACATTGCATAGGAAAAAAAAACACATTAATTGTTATTAGTTACTCAGCTAGGGATGGAGGTTTGGCAGTCCCTCCCCACTCCATACTAGAATGCTGACTGGACTGACCTTGTATAGGTCTTGTGCTGCCATGAGTTCATGAGCACTGCAGTCTTGTATGTTCAGAAGACACCGTTTCAGTCTGGCTCTCCCTGACCTCTGGCTCTTACAGTCTTTATGTCCACCTCTTCTGAGATGTCTCTAAGCCTGGGAGATGGGAATGTCATATAAATTTCCCATTTGTGGCTGAGCAGTCTACAGATGCTTTGGCTGGTTTGTTTTTTGTTTTCTTCTGTTTTGTTTGTTTTGCTTTTTGGTCATTTTGAGACAAGATATTCTGTAACCCCACATGACCTGGAACTCACTGTGTAGACCAGGCTGGCCTTGATCTTATGGAGATCCACCTGCTTCTGCTTCCAGAATGCTGAGATTAAACACATGTGTCTCCACACCTGGCTAGACTTTGGTCAGTTTTAAGTTTCTGTGTTAATTATCATCCATTGAACAAAGAAACTTCTTTGAGGAGATTTGAGATATGTAATAATCTATGAATATAGGGATACATAATTTAGAGATCATTTTAATACCATATCCATTGAGCATAATAATAGTAGTAGGTTTACACACCTGGGATTTGTGAGTTCCCCAGATATTAGTACAAGGTATCTGTTTCCTCCTGTGTAACAGGCCTTAAATCCAATGCAAAAGCAGTTGGTTACACCCATAGCATTTGTGCCACTATTGCACTGAAGGGTGTATCTTGCTATGCTGATTATTATTGTAGTTCAGAGTGTTTACAGCTTGGTAAGAATTGTCAATGATTTCCCCCTAGCATTCTACATAACACCCTACAGTACTATGAGAGTTAGCATGGAGGAAGCTTCCTGGTCAGTTCTCACTTGAGACAACTAAGAAGGACCATCCCAATTTAGAGCTGCCCACAGTATCAGCTGAGAAATTTAGTGAGTCTGATTGAAGCTATTTTTTTCCTTTTGCCCAATTCATTCTTCCCTTGTGCCCAGGTTATGAACCCAAGAGCACCTCATACTGGGCTATTTGAATTCAAATCCCCATCTCAAAGTGTTCTTCTGGGGGAATACCAACATAAACACCTTTAACACTAAAACCATTAACCAGGACTGAGAATGTAGCCTAGAGGATAGAAAATATGCTATCATGCCTGAGACCCTAGGTTTCATCCCCGGTAACAATAAAAATGTATGAAAATAAATAAAATGCTAATCATCATACAAGTTAATTAGTTCACATCACTTTTTAGAGCTTAAATATTTGACCTGAAATTTTTTATAATTTTTGTATAAGCATAATAAAATGAGGCCATTCATCCCAGGGGAAAAAAATCAACTATGAAGAAAATAAAAGTTTATAATTCATTCACATAAATATAAGACTGTATAGTAAGATGATATCTTACTTTCAGTGTATTGTTTAGCAGTAGAGGATAAAGAGAAAAAAATTGAAAGTCAAAATTTAATGATCGTTCTGATGATAGAAACAAAAATAACAAACAGCAAGAGAACAGATGATGTCATCACCCTGACTAACACTACCCTCATATTGTTGAGGCTTCAGTGTTCATAAAGCCTTCCATATTCCTGCTTTCATTCATGTTCTATCCCAGTACTAACAGGGGTGAAGAATAAATAGTATTATTTCCTCATTGAGAAAACTAAATTCATTACAATTTTTCTTTCTCCTCAAGTCCAGTGGAAGAGCTCGGGACCCATATTGGCTTTCTAGCCAAGTTTCCACAACTCCCATCCCAGTCTCTCCCAGACTACCTAAAGCAATTGAAACTATAGACAACATATTCATTCATGAAATAATTAGGAAATGATTAGAAGGTTTCGATTACATGGATATAACTGTGAGACGGTACTGAATCATGATTCATTAGCACTATAGGAAGATGAAGAAAATTTTGGAAGAGGTTTAGTAAAAATATTAAGAAGGCTTTGCTGTGATTATTGTTGCATCTTGGAGCTAAAGCTAGCATCTATTTTCAAGGATTTGTGCTACATGTTTCAGAAGCATTATATAAATTCACCCCAAAAGCAATATTAGGGGATGGGTGCTAATTATCATACTAAGAATGTGGTCATTAAGGCTGATGACTATAGTTTCTCTCAAATCCTACCTTTGAGTCTTATGTAACTTCGGGCAATTCTTGCTATCTCTAAGTATCAATTATATCCTCTAAAGAGAAATAATAGGTATATAATTATTCCCACCTGTCATGTTGAAGATTAAGAAGGGTAAATTATGAAGAAGACACATAATACAACTTCAAATAATAGTTGCATCAATTACACAGATGAAAAAATGTTTACACAAAAAGATTGACAACTTGTCTTAGAATCACCATGCATATTGCTAATGGTGTGGATCTCTCATTCCCCCCTTAGCCTGATATTTTTTGTGGCAGAATTTGGCATCAGTTCCTTTTCTTTAATCTTTAAAGGGACATAAGAAGTAGTTCCAGTGAGTGTGTTATTAATGAGACTCAATTCAAAAGGCAGTGAAGTATGTCTTTCTGCTGTGGATTTCCCCTCCAAGTTAGTAGAGTCTACATTCACTGGGGCCTCTCTACAATGATGATGCAGTATTCTCACTGCATGGATTCAAACTCAGGAAAGCATAACTCTAAACTGAAGGATAATTTGCTTAGGAATTGTTCCATGGCCAACATATTCACTCTCTAGTCACCCTAGTTTTTTCAGAATGGGAATGTGGTGTTCACATGAAATTTTGTGTGTGAGTATGTATGTATGGGTGCGTGCATGTGTATGTGAGTGTCAGTGTGCCCATAGCACAGTGCATGTATTGAGGTCAGAGAACAACTTAAGGTTTTAATCCTTACCTACCTTGTTTGAGACAGCCTCTTTGTTGTTAGTTGATGAATATACCAGGCTGGCTAATTCACAAGGTTCTGGTGATCTTCCTGTCCCATCTCCAATCTCACCATATGAGCACTGGAATTAGGCATGCATTAACATGTTCCATTTTACATGGGTTCACAAATGCAAACCTAGATCCTCATGTTTGTGTGGCAAGCACTTTACACACTGAGTATAAGGTTGAGCCCTCAGATGGAATATCTTTAATTTTTCAAAAGTTCCACTATAAAACTGATCTTAACATATTTTCTATTAAGTACAATTGTATGAAGTTCTGAATCCATCAGACAAGACACAAATAGAATTAAACCATACAGTAGCAATGTGCATTCTTCAGTGTTGCACATCTGCCTAGTACTAAGTGAAGTATTACAGTCTCAGAAAAAATGACATATGTTCTCCCTCATATGCGGATCCTAGCACCAAATCCTCATAAGTGATTATGTATCCAGATATAACTACAAGAACCAGGATAATGAAAAGAAACCAGGGAGGTAAAGGAAAAGAAAGAATCTGAAAGAGAAGAACAGTAGGAAACAGGTGTTAATAAGGGAGATATGGATAAAAATGGGGTTATTTTAAGGGGAGGTGGGAGGGAAGGTTATACAAGGAACCTAGGGAATAAAGGGAAAGAAGGAATTCAAGAGAGGTGGGACCATAGGAGAAGGGTATTATTAAGGGAGAAATGGGAAAAATGGGCACCTTAAATGGAGAAAACATGGTGGAAGGGTTAGACAACATGAGTGATAAATAATGCCTAGCTAGTTTTTAAAAACCAGAGGGAATCATATTCATCCAACAACCTACTGATAAATTATACATACAACTAGATCAAAGAATATAATATATGTCTAGGCAAGGTTTATCGGAGAGCAGTTGGTCTTTGCCCAAGGTTTATCTACATGGCACATGGTACTTAAAAGTACCAGACTGCTGGAACTAACCTTCTTGAATGTTTAACAGCCATACTATGAGGCCTATACTAATTTGATCAGAGGGACAGAAAGGACAGTTTTTGCTCCTTTCCCTCCTAGGTCAACTAAGTTCCAGGGGACTATGAGCCTCTCTCAAAATGTCCTGTAACTGTAGTGAGTCACTTGTCCTCTTGATCAAGGAGGCTGTGGAGACCTCACCAGATGGACATGAACCAGTGTCCAGTCTACAAAGAAGAGGGTCAACCCGGAGGAAACAGTTCCTCCATGCTTCTAGATAAAGCCAGCCATGGTCGAGCAGGACTTTTGACTTATCTTCACATAGATGGAACTGATAAAATAAAGGAGCCAGGGGCTCCTCCCAAGCCCATGTTATCCCTGAGGAACAGATCCTCAAATGACCTTAAGAGTAAAAATAAATTGGTTTATCTGGGCCAATTGTAGGGTCTTAAATACCCAAAAGGAAAGTATATCCAAAGATTAATGGGTCAACATAATTTTTTAAGAGTCCATATGTATAGATAAAGGCTATGTAACAAGAAACAATACCAGACAGGAGATACCTTCCTTTGAGTTATTGGCCAGGGTGTCCCAAAAGACTCCCAGACAGTAACCCAGCATAGAACTGGGAAAATGAACAGCAGACCCCAATCTTCTCTAAAGGACTATTGACAACTGATTCTGCTAGATGAGGAACAGCTGATCTTCCTAAAACAAGGATCTCTAGATAGGCTGACTAGATTCAGCAGATGGACAAGCACTGGGGAATGGCTGGGGGTGCTGACAACAGAGTGGACAGTAACAGGGATGACAGAGTATATGGGCTCCAGGGGTGGGGTGGAGGCTATGGGAAGGTGCCATTTGGGAAGTGGGTATATAAATGAATAAGACTGTTTGGGATGTTCTGTTTGAAATACACATAAAAAATCAACAAATTTTTTTGAAAAGACAGATTTGAGGAGGAAGAATAAAAATTTCCTTAATGTTAATTAGTAGGGATGATAAACATTACCACTGAAATTTACCTGATGACTTTATATCCATACTTATGTGCCAAGGATCCAAGTGTAACTGACTTTGACTAGTAATAATCATATACATAGAGATTGAAGACACATGTGCAAACATCTAAGTGTTAGTAGCATTAAAAATGTAGAAAACAGCATATTTTAAAATGAAAAAGAGATCTTCTTTAAAGGTTTAAAAGTCAATTTCATGTCTTACAGGGTTTATACTGAGTTCAATATTATATACTATATTAATTCAACTGTGAACCTAAAAATTTACAGCCACTCTTGAGAGAGATGTATCCTTGCTCTGGAAATTGTTACTGAATATGTTAAAGCTATAATGAAATGCTTCTTCTAATCATGTGGTTATTAAATAAATAAATAAAGATAAATAAAATATGTTTTTAATTACACAGTGAATTCATGACTTAACTGCCACACAGTGTTCTCTGATTTCAAGGTTAGAATGTCTTCCCATCACAAAAGTGGGTAAAACCCTAGAAGGCTGGAGTGGGGATCAATGGCCTTTTCTTGTTTTGGTTTCCACAGATTTGATGGTATTGTGTAATTTGAATGATTGTGGCCTTCCAGCGTACTGATAAGGTTCACCTGCATTATTCATCAACATGAATTTAAACTTTGTCTCTAGAAAAAAAGAATCACGACCAGGCATCCCTGGTTCCTTCCATCCCATCAGCAAAGCTTATGGTTCTCCTAGGTCTCCTGTTTCTTCTTGCTCAAGAATCTCATCAGTACATATCTCTCAGGTCTTTCCTTTCTCTTCCTTTTAGCCTGTCCAATGATGGGTCTATGGTCCTTCATTCCACTCTTCCTCACATGTTGTTATGCTTTTAGGTTTTATCTCAGCACAACCTTTAATAAGCATGAAAATTATGAGACGACTGTTATTCCTATGGTTACTGCCTTGCTGGCAGCACCAAGAAGGCATACATCCAAATTCACCTGACACATACAAAAATACTAATTTTCTAAATTTAAAGATTTGTTTTCTTATCTTGTTATATTTTTAAAAAGATATGATGGCAGGGCTATGACAGACAGGCCATGTTGCAGATTTTTGACATAATCTATTTTCTTAAGACAAGGCTGACCTGGAATTCATAACCTTCATGAGTGTAAGGATTACAGGAATGCAGGAATACATCACCATACCCAGCTCATCCAGAACCATTTAAACTCATAACTCTTTCTTTCATATTGTTCCATATATCTGTGAATGTATACATATAGGTACATGTGTGTAGAAACATACGTATACATATATACACAGTATGATTTAGATAATGTTTGATTCTTCAAAGTTGGGTGTGGCTAGAAACTTGGCCTCCAGTGTACTGGTATTAAACTGGTAGATCCTTTAACAGATGAAGCCTAATGTAAGGTAATTAGACCAAAGGTCAAAAGACCATTATTCTCAGACGGTATTAGTGTTGGTCACATTGAGTGAATGATTTCCCATGAGAAAAATAGAAAAACACCTGATAGAAAAACACCAGAAAATAAAGATGGCAACAGTGCTCCTGACGGAACAGAAAATGGATGAGGAAGATAACAACCAAGTACCCAGCCTGCCTCTGGGAATTACAGGAGACCCTGAGAGTATTATTATCTGCTTCTCTAATAAATCTTAGTGAGAAAATTCTGAAGACAATAAAAGAAATGAATTTTGCAAACATGAGTGAAATTCAACATTAAAGTATCAGACCACTTCTAGAAGGCAGGGTCTTCTGCCCCTGCAAAGCAGCAAGCAATTCTGCATCTGTTATATTACACATTATTAATTTTAAAAAACACCTTAAAAGAAGTCATTTAAGGGGAGAGAGGTTTATTTCGACTCCCAGTCCAAGGGGACACAGTCTGCCATGGTAGGGAAGGCACAGCTACAGGGCAGGAGGCAGCTGGTCACACTGTATCCACAGTCAGGAAGAAAAAAGACATGAATGCTCATTCTCAGCATCCTTTCTCCTGTGTGTTCAGCCTGGGATCCCGGCCCATGAAATATAGCACATATTTAGGTAGATGACCCACTTCAATGAACCTAATCTGTGAGGGATGAAAATCCCTCACAAACATGCTCAGATACTTACTTCCATGTGACTCTAATTCTGGTCAGGATGGAAATCAAGAATAACCATCACAAGTGATAAGACACTTTTCACACTCCTGTGGCAGACGTGAAGCAGAACTTCATATTCTCACCTAGTAGGAGGCTAGCTCTGTAGACTTTTATTATTCCTAAGTGACCAATGACCCACCATATTCACATACATGGGTTGCTCTTGAGAGACACAGAAATTTACTAATGAAATCGGCATCATTATGGCACCACCAGGCTAACTTCTGGACCATGTACTAAATACCCCCACAATTTGTATGTAAAAACCTACTTATCAGCAAACCTGGTCACATTTTGGATGTGGAGTTTAATAAAGAATTAAAGTAAATTATCAAGCCACTGACAACAGGCACATAGACCATGCCATTCAGCCATTCACATTAATGACTCCTCTGAAAAAGGAGTCATTGTGTATGAGTGCTACTGATGATGGTTCTCTTGTGATTTGTCACTCTAAAACAAACTACTTCTGCTCTATTTTTGAAACTTATTTTTTGGGGGGTGTGGTGTAGGTGTGTATATACACATGTGTTTGCTTATGTGTGCACAGGTGGAAGCCAGCCGTCAACTTTGGGTATGTTCCTCTCCACCGTGTCATTTTTACCATGATTTTTTAAAATATATTTTTATTGAATTTTTGTATATTTCATACACAGTTTCTTAATCTTCTTTATACCCCTTCCCCATCAGGACCCTCCATAGCACAACCCCCCACTGGATTTCATGCATTCTGTCATTTATGTTAAGGTCTATCAAGTCAAGTTAGTGTCACCTGATGTCCCTTTTCTCCAAACCAATTCAGCTAGACAGGCTGATCAGAACATCCCTGGGATCTGCCTAGGCCTGCCCCCCAGGACTGGAGTGACAGACATACACCACATACCTAGCTTTTACATGGGTGCTGGGAGGTCTGAATTTAAGCCCTCATGTTTGCAGAGCAAACACTTTACCCACTGAGCCATTTTCCCAGCTCCGCTTTCTGCTCTTTTCACTCCTTAAGAAGACCTAAATGAAGAGTAAATGGCTTTTCTTTTCATCTTGAGGGACTATGAAATCCAATCATGAGTCGTTGAACTACATTGATTTGCCTTGCTTAGCCATTAATGGAAGACAGGAGCAAAATAAGCACATTCTTCCCGTTCTTCAGTGCAGACTTGGAGATATTGTTTTGTTGAGACGTTGGCAGTAAGAGGAATGAACACTCCTAAACTCAACTGGATTGTTCTATCAGACCTGTCAGATGGCTCCAGGGATATAGAGAGTATACAGACAGAACAGTCTAACACGGGAGGCCATGAGATGATCATTTTTATTCCCCAAAGAACTGAATTTCCTCCCATGCTTGACATAGTCCAGGATTTTCTTAAACGAATTTGATGTTTCCAACTCTGAAACTTCTAACAACCACTCTAAGCTTGGAAACTTGATTGAATTGAACAACTTTCTTCTTAAGTCAGTTTAGAAATCATATAAGTCATAAGTATGAACATATGATACAAATCCTCTGAGCCAGACCTTTGATGCTAATATCTTCAATCTTCCTCAAGTTACTCTGCCATTTAGCTTCCAGGCACCTCCTTCTGTTGATCTGAACCTGGACAGCAGTAAAGGCAAGTGTGAAAAGACAAGGCAATGGTGGATTGGTTTACCAGAAAACCAAAAGGCTAGGGCTAGAGAGATGGCTTAGTGTGTGAGAGCACTTGCTCACAAACATAACAACCTGGGTTCAGATCTCAACACCCATGTGAAAAGCCAGGCATGGCTGTGCACATACTAGTAATCCTAGAATGGAGACAGGAAGATGACTGGGCCTTACAGTCAGCCAGTCTACCTCCAATTTCAGTGAAAGACCCTATCTCAAGGGAGTAAAACAGAAAATGATACACCAGGACACCCAAGTCTTCCTCTGGTCTCTGAACACACAGATGCAAATTCACATGTGAGCACATTTCACACACACACACACATACTACACACATACACAGGTACACATATATAGACACACAGACACACATATATACAGATACACAGTCACACATATATACAGATACACACCAACAGATACACATGCACACAAAGTCTAAAGTCCTAAATCTTTAAAGATGTGGGCAATAGGTTATCCGAGAGCACTCAGTTCTCTCATTGAAGCTTTCTTTCCTTAACAAAGAGATTTTTATAGCTTTCAGAATCTTTTTGGTCTTTGTTGTGGCGATATAGCATTTTAATTTTTAAAAAAAATTCTTAAAAAAGTATGCCGTAGTTTAACATAATTGTTGTGCTGTTCCTTTGTGGTATATAAAATCTTTGTGGCATGAATTATAATGCCAACTTGTTATAAAAAGCAGCGTTATACACTGGACAGGTGGTGGGAAGGCAGTCTCTTGGATTTGGGAGTTTAGTTCTTAAAACTTACTGCCAGTGTGCAACCACTCCTGAAAATGCAGCAATAATGAAAGGTCAAAGAGATCTGTAAATACCCACAAAGAACTGAAACCTCAAGAATCACTTTTATATATTTCTAATTTTAAAGTGATGAGCCCTTCTGATTTCCTCTTGTTAGTGCTTGTCTGTTGTTTGTTCTATAAAGAGCAAGAAACAGGATTATTCATCACTGTTACAGGATTAGCTTGCCCCTAGCAGTCTTAGCTCTGTGGAGAGAGACAGTGTTGAGTTTGTTGAGGATCACTGCACAGTAGCTATAATTTTCTGCTCTTCTCCATTTGGTAACTTATCAAAGACCTGCCTTTTATTTACATTTTTATTTATTTATCTTTATTTTATGTGCATGAGTGTCTTGCCTGCACGTATGTAAATACACCATGTGCATATAATGCCTGCAGAGACCAGAAGAGAGCATCGAGTCCCATAGAACTGGAGTAATAAATGATTGTTAGCTCCGTGTAGGTGCTGGGAACCAAACCCATATCCTCTGTAAGAGCAGCCAGCGCTCTTAACCACTGAGAAATCTCTCCATCCCTAGACCTTTCTTTGAAAATAAAAAGGCAGGGGCGTGATGTACTTCTCCTTGGATTTACTTTAAGGGGGTAGGATCGTGGTAAGCTGTTCCGACTCACACAGTACTAAGAAGACAAAAGACTAAAAATGAAGTCAAGAGACAATCTTCACAAGACATTAATCTAAGTTTCTTTGTGAGGGAAAAAATTATTTCTTCTAGATTCATGTAACAATAACAACAACAAAAATACATTTGCAGTGAAAACTGAAAATGAAGACAAGTCAGCAGCAGCAACACTCAGCGAGTCAGTGTTGGGGGTTGTGTGTGGGGTTGTTGTTAATGTAGAACACTTGATTTTCATAGTGTTTTGTGTGGTAGGTTAGGTTTTATAGCCATTCAAATTGAAACTTGCTTGCATCATTTTTCCATTGTGCCAGTCAGGATTCAGAGTCTCATTAAATGTAATTACAAAGGACATCAAATGCAGAGGAAGCAGCTGAATAAATGGCATTCCAGGGGAACCATGTTCCACCTCCAAGCTTGGCCACTGTCACCCATAGTGCAGTGCTTATGGGTTTAGGCCTTGGCTTCTGAGGTTCTGGCTTAGCTGTTGGATTCCTATCTTTTGACTTTTAATAACTGTTTCTCTCTTCACTATCTCTCATTTGTTTCAGAAAAAGGAAAATCATCATGTTTCAAAAACATACAGAAAACCAAAGAATATTTAATCACAGCACAGAAAACTGTATTTTGTTATATAACCTTGTGGGCTTTTGTATGCATGTTACACTGCTCAATTGTTTTCAACAAAAGTAAAATCACTTTCTACCTACTACTCACAATCAGCTCATTTCATAACATGTTATTTTCCTGTTTCCATAGACAATTGCATTATTAAAAAAGAATGTCTGTGTCATATTATCACAGTCAAGAGAGAGACTAGGGGGCTTACACATCAAGATTTTGTGCCTGAAAAAATAATAGATAATTCCACATTAAAAAAATTATGGTCAAGTAAATTTTAAGAAACATAGAAAAGAGCTGGGAATATAGCTCAGTAAAGTGCTTGCCTCTCAAGCAGGAGGACCTGAGATCAAGCCACCAAACCCAAGTTGAATCCCTAGGGCTCACTGGATAGCCAACCTAGCCTAGTTAGCCAGCTCCAGACCAGTGAGAGACCCTGTCTCAAAGAAGGTGGATAAGAGCTGAGCAATGCTACCTAAAGTCCTCTGACTTCCACGTGCATGCACACACATGTACCTGCACATACAGGTACCTGCACACACGTACCTGCACCTGTGCACACATATACAAACACACACAAATGTGGAATGAAACAACTAATCATGTTTTCCTTACAATAGAGATGTAGACACAAAAGGAACAAGCCAGGCTAAAAATATATGTAAAAACTGGTATAATTGGGGAGCATAATTCAGGCAGGAAGATATGACAGATGAAAGCCAATGACATAATGAGTGTGGGAAGCTGCAGTCAGTTCAGTCTCTCCAGAACCCTTCCCGGGAGGTTAGATCATGCTCTTCCTTCAAAATCCCTCTGCTTCCATTGTTCTTAGAGTATATACCATGGGCTGTGAGAGCCCAGAGGATCTTCCCCTTGCCGTCCTTTCTAACACCCCTTCCTACGGACTCTCTTTGTTTGGGGCTTGTTTTTGTCTGTCTTCCTTCAGTGTCATATGAGGCTTATGATGTCTCCACTTTCTATGCATTTCTGCAAGATTATCTCATCATTGACCACTGCTCATGATTCAGTTCTTCCTAAATCAGAGCTCTTCCTCATCCATCCTCCATAGAGAATCACTCCTTCTCCATAGCTATCTCTTACACTTTACTGTTCATTTTCCATACAAGAAATCTGTATCGTATGGTAATATTTGCATACTAATTTAATGCTTTCATTTAAGCATTTAAAGATCATCTAAAATACATTAAACAATAGTCTTAAATCATTTTTTACATTATTAATCAAATATTTTACTGACACCATGTCAACAAGGGAATATTGTTATGGAAGCCATTCATTAGATGTTAGTGGTCAGTAGATGATGAAGTGAAACTTACTTAAAATAACTGTGGTCTCAAAGATTCAAACTGTGGGTAAAATTCAGCCAGAAATAAGAGTGAAGAGAAACTTAGCACAAAAAGTATGGAGAGGAACAGGTGGAGGTACTGGAGAGAGAGAAGCCCAGGCTATACCATTAAGAAAGTAATGCTGGATTGGATGACCAACCAAATGTGAAGGTTTTAAGTAATGTAGACAGGCCTAGACAGAGCTTTTGGAGCAGAAGATTGAAATTGATAAATGCACTGCATCCAAGTTTAAACTTATGTTATCACTGGCCAGATGACTTTATATAGGACATAAATATACTATTAAAGAATTTGTAGTTAAGGGCTGGAGAGATAGTTCAGTGCTTATGAACACTGGTTGTTCTTGTAGAAGATCCAGGTTTGAATCCCAGCACCCACATGGCAGTTAAAAACTGTCCGTAACTCCAGTTCCAGGGCATCAGACAGCCCAGCCTGCTCTGTCCTCTGCGGACATTGCATGGCATGGGTGCACTTACCTACATGCAGACAATACATTCATACACTTAAAATAAAAATAATAAATAAAACATTTTAAAAAATAATTGTAGTTGAATATGTGTTATGCGTACTAGAAAAATAAGAAAATGGTTTGATATTATAGATTATGATCATGATCATTCTAAACATTAAGAATACATCCATTTCACAGAAGAAGGTTACTATAAAATCTTACAGATAACATACAGCAATGCACCAGAAAAACAATCCATGGAAAAGACAGATGAGAGATGTGTTTAGAATACTGGATCAAAAATTATGAAATGCATTTAGCCTTCTACACAATTTTTCTCCTGTAACTTGACACCCAAATTCAAACACTTTCCTCTTGACTCATCACCTGGGAAGGAGGAAGAAGAGAAGGAAGGGAGGAATGGAGGGATGGAAGGAGCTAGGTCTTAAATAGAAATTATGGCTCTGCACTTGTTAGATGTACATCTTACAGGAGGATAACCATCTCCTTGGTGGTATAAGCAGAATATGCATGAACCTATTGTATTTGAATTTCATTTATTCATTCATTCATAGCCACTGTCTGATTTATCACCACACTTCCATTCCTTCCACTCTTCATTGCTTCTAACTCGGTTATTCTTAAACCCTGATGTCTATCAGAATACCCTAGGATCTTGGAAAATGATACTTAGGTGTCGTTGAGGTATGTTTGGGTCAGTGGCCTCAGGGATCCTGATGTTGGCTTTTGGCTCCGTTATCACCCTCTCAGTCCATGCCAATAAGTTCATACCTAAACAAAGGTCATCCCTATTGAAAACTGCATATCGTGAACTTCAAAGTCTACTTCTGACCATGGAAATACTCTCCTGAACCAGAAGCCCTGTCTATGGACAGTCTTCAAAGGATCTGGACCAAATCCGGCTAAACCTGAATAATTGTTCAGCTACCAAATGCAGCTGCCCTCAAAGCTTGTGTGCTGAACATTAGCAGTGCACTATTTAAAAGCTAAGGTTAATGTCTGATTGTGGGGAAGGGGGTGCGCAAGAAGAGGCAAGTGAAGAGGAGCCCACAATGAAGGGACTGAGAGAGTTTTTCTTGTCTTCCCCCATGACATAATCCAAAACTGATTAGGGAACACTTAACAAGTACAGGCTGAACTGCTGGGTTTTAAGCAGTTGTAACACAGCACATAAAGAGGGGCAGAGACAGCCTCTCTCCACCTCCCTTTTGTTGAGGCATGTTTTCCTCCACCAGGTCCTCCCAAAAGATCTGAACACATGCTCTTTATGTGCATGGATGTCATGCCAAGGGCTGCCAAATCACAAAACAACCCAGGAAAACAACACCCAGCGTACAATATGTTCATTGTTTTTGATTGAGACATTGCTGTTTGAAACGCATTTATTTCTGCCTCTCATAAATACTCCTCCACAGTAGGAAAAAAATATAATAATAATAAATACATTGCAAATAGAGGCCCAGACATCTTACACTTAAATTACAGTCACGTCATCCCAGTCCTATCCCATCTTTCAATTATAGTCATTAATTGAGGATGTAACCCAGAAACAATTACATCCATGAAATTCTAATGAGTCTCCTGCAGTTAATATCAAAAGAAAACAATGGGAAATGCATGCTGGTGCTGGAGTCTAATCCAATTCTGTCGATTAAAATAAAGAAAAGCGTTTTCTGTAGCATGTAAATTTGACTCTTTTCCTCTACTCAGTTTTCATTTCTCTGGGAGTGACAGACTCTCTGCATAGATTTGCCTATCTAACAAGCTTATCGAGCTGCCCTCTCTCAATTATATGGAAAGCACATCTTAAAACTCACCAGCGGGGAATATAATCTGCTCAGGGACCCATCTTTGAGAGTCTCCCATTTCCATATGAAAAGTCTTTTCTTTGTTTACCTGACTGAAGTGGGAATATACTTCATATTTCATGACAACAAAAGTAATTACATTGATGAAGATTCTGGGAGAACTTACTGGCATCTTAATTCTAAAATTTTCTACTTTTCTTGAAATAAATAATAATATGTTTTTAAAATAACAGCAACAATAATCCCATAAACTCTATTATGAAAAGGAGACAAGGAAAACACAAAATTTTTAAATTATGTATATGAGTTACTGAGGGCACCCACAACCAACAAAGGCAGATGAGAAGTTCTCAAATCAGTCACAAAGTGGTAGGAAAGATTGGGGAGGGCTAATCCACAGAGGTCAAAAGTCAACCCCCAACTAAGTGAAGAGGAGCCCCTTAGAAATGTTGGGGTCCCACATCGAGGACATAGTACTATGAAGAAGGCTGAGAAAACTGGAATCAAGTCCTCAGGGCCAAAGGAAGTCATGAAACCTGCCTAAACTAGTTCAGAGGACATCAGATTTTTTATTATTGCTAAAAATCTATTTTCACAGGGGCTGGAGAGGTGGCTCATGATTAAAAGCACTGGCTGCTCTTGCAGAGGACTCAACCTTTTGTAACTCCAGTTCCAGGGGTATCCAATGCCCTCTTCTGACCTCTGCGGGCATTGCATGACATGGGTTCACTTACATTCATGCAGGCAATACACTCATGCACATAAAGCAAAAATAATAAATCATTTTTTAAAATCAGTTTTCTGAAAGTAACTGCATCACAATGTAAGATCTATCCTTTGGTAGCAGCAGGCACACAGATAGGAACTGCAAGAGCTAAATTTGGTTATGTGTAGTAAGGAGAATGTTCACATACAAATACTATGACAGTAAGGACTGAGCACAGGGCTGATGGTCGGCAGAAATAAACTCCTAAATGATTCTACTTGTCTAAAGTCACAAGCAGCAACTGAGGAACCCATCTTAAACTGGTTTGTTTCTACTGCATTCCTGCTTGAGCTGTCACTATGAGACGCTTCTTGCCCTACCCCTGTTCCCCTCTGTACAGGAATGTATTGTTCTCATTTAAGTTTGAGGACCCAAAGAAAGGAAAAGATAAAAATGAAAAATAGAAATATACTATCAATGAATCATGAAAAATACTATCAATGAATCAGTAAAAATTCTTTCCAGCAAAAAGGAATGAATACTCCCTTGTTTTACTGCACATTATCTGAAAAATATAATCTAATATTCCAATAGGAATTTGAAAAATAACAGTGAACTATTTGAAGCTGTGAGGGAAGATCCCAGCTGAGAGATGCAGGATTTGAGATAACATCATCTCACAGCAGAGATGACAGCGACAGAAGCCAGAAAAGGTAGAAATGGGATTGGTTGGACCCACCATTAAAAGAAAAAAGGAAAAAAATTTAATAATAAAGAATAAATTTCAAGGTTGACAGGAAGGATGAGTTGTGGCCTAGAGTCTAGCACCTGATGAAGCAAGAAGGTAAGACAACAAAAGAGAGAGGAGGTGAGCTGGAGAGATGGCTCTCTCTGAGAGCATTTACTGCTCTTACAAAGGACGAAAGTTCAGTTCCCAGAACCCATATCAGGTGGCTTCCAACCACCACAACGAATTTAAACACACAAACAAACAAATCAAAGAGCTAAAAGAAGATAGGGATAAACTTCTGAATGAATTCACAAAAGAGAGAAACATGGAAGAAAACTCAGGTAGAAATGAAGAAGGAAGTGCAAAACCTAACAAGCCAACTTGAAACAACAGGGGAAAGCCTCACTTCTAGAATGAATGAAATGGAAAACAGAATATCAACACTGGAGGATAAAGTTGAAGAATTGGACCGCTCAAGCAAAGAGTAATTCCAAAGGCTCCAAAACCCTCTTCTGACCTCTGTGAGTACTTGCATGCATTTGCACAAACACACATACAGATAAAACAAATAAATGAATGAATCTTTTAAAATATTTTATTTATCATTTTATGTGAGTGGATATTATGCCTGCATGAAGGTAAGTGCACCTGTGTCATGCAGTGACCATAGAGGTCAGAAGGAGGCATTGGATTCCCGTGGAACTGGAGTTATAGACAGTTGTTAGGTACCATGTCGGTGCTGGGAATCAAATCTGGGTCCTCAGGAGGAGTAGCCAGTGCCCTTAACCACTAAACCATCTCTCTAGCCCTATAAATAAATCTTTTAAAAGAAGAGGACTGGAGAGATGGCTCGTTAGTTAAGACCACTTGGTGCTCTTACAGGGGACCCAATGGCACCACACAAAGGCAGCTCACAACCACCTGTGACTCCAATTTCAAGGTTGCTGACATCCATTACTGGCCTCTGAGGGCACTGAACACATATGATGCACACACGTACATGCCGACAAAACACTCATACAGATAGAAAATACATTTTTTACAAAGAAAGAAAAAAAGAATATCATACATACCAGCACACTGGCACATTCCTTTAATCTGGGAGGCAGAGGCAGGTAGATCTCTGTGAGATCAAGGCCAGCCTGACCTACATAGAAGGTTCCAGGACAGCTAGGGCTACAGGGAGACCTGGTCTAAAAAATTAATTTTATTTTTTAAAAAGAAAGAAAGAAAAAGAGAAAGATACAAATAGAAATAAAACTTTTGTAGTTAAAGTTTTCTAATAAAGAAAAACAATAAAAGATAATAAATATTTATAAAATATCATCTTAAAATATATATTATTTAAAACTATCCAGTGAATGCTCAGCCCTATCACATCATTTATACCATCATCTCTAAGGCTCAGGGAGCAATGTCAGAAAAGGTGCAGAGAGATTCTAAGAATAAGAAAATAAAAAGAAGCATTGTAACATGTCATCTTCTGAGCAAGATACAGCCGTCATGAACACAGAAGCTGCAGATGCCTGCACTGGGTCTATACAAGAATGGGCAGATTGGTAGTCAGGTGTACATGGAGGAGAAACTCAGGGGCCTTACTGATTGAGCTCCTCACTGTTGAGCTATTTGTCACCAATAGGCTCAGGAAGAAAGAACACAGTGCCTTCAGTTAGTGCCAGGTATGGTGGTGCATGCCTTTAGTTCCATCACTCTGGAGGCAGGAACAGGCAAGATTGAGGCCAGCCTGGTCTACATAGAGAGTTCCAGGCCAGCTGGGATTACAGGGAGACCCCACCTCAAAAAACAAAAGCAAAACAACAACAAAAATAGCCTAGGGGCTGGAGAGATAGCTCAGTGGTTAAGAGCACTGGCTGCTCTTATAGAGGACCCAGGTTTGGTTCCCAGCACCCGCATGGCAATTAACAACTGACTGGAACTCTAGTGCCAGGGGATCCAATGCCCACTTCAGTCATCTGAGAGCACGAATGTAAGGGTACACTTACACATATGCAAGCAAAACACTCATACACATAAAACAAAAATAAATAAATCAAAAAATTTGTTTTAATCCAAACTGAACGAAGATGTGACTAGTACTGAATATGTACCATTAACACTTAGCTCCATGGGCTGAGAGATGTCTCAGAAGTTAAGAGCACTGACTGAGCCAGGTGTCGTGGGGCACACCTTTAATCCCAGCACTTGGGAGGCAGAGCAGGCGGATCTTTGTGAGTTCAAGGCCAGCCTGGTCTACATAGTGAGTTCTAGGACAGCTGGGGCTTAAAGGAGATGCTTTCTCAAAAAAAAAAAAAAAAAAGACAAAAAAATAAATAAATAAAAAGCACTGACTGTTTTTGCAGAAGACCTGTGTTTGTATTCCAGCACCCACATGGCAGCTAACAACAGATGTAACTCCAGTTCCAGGGGATCTGATGCCCTGTTCTGTCCTCCATAGGCACTGCATGACACAGGTGTACTTGCATACATGCAGGCATAACATCCATACACATAAATCAATAAAAACTAAATAAAATAATTAATTAAGAAAAACAGCACCACCAACATCAATATCGTAATAAAATTTTTAGACATTAAAAATAGAAACATTCAGTAAGTAGACAGACAAGAATGTTATCTTATAAGAAAAAACAGTGTAGGATTTGTGCCAGAATTCTTCTGTTCCTCAATGCTACAGTAAGTGAGGCAACATCTAAATGTTTAAGGAAAGAAATGGTAAGCCACGAAAACATAAGTGGCAGTTATTATTACATAAATTTATGTTAAAATAAACTCCTTAAAGTATGCAAAGACATAATCATTATGGAGGTTGCTCAAAAATCTAAAAACTAGAACAACTTGTGATCCTGCTGTGCTATTCTTGGGTATGTACATGAGGAAATACAAGCCAGTATAGGATAGAGATACCTATGGAGGAATGCTACTGGAACACTATTCACAAGAGATAAGTTAATGGAATCAGTCTATGCACCGATGAACAGGAGAGTGGGCAGATGTATCACACACACACATACACACACACACACACACACACACACACATTGGAGTGGCATTCAATCATAAAGGAGATCAAAATTATGTCATTCACAGAAACATGGATGGAACTAGAGATCATCACATTAAGCAAGATAAACTAGACAAGCATTGTGTGTTTTCTCTCATCTGTGGGCTCTAGACAGTATATGGTAGATTATCTGGAGGAAGAACAATACCAGCAAGAGGAGGAAAGGGAATTAGACAAGAGAAAGAGGGATAAATATGATCAAAATACTTGTACACATGTAAGAAAATGTCAGAATAATATATTCTAATTGACATAATGATTAGGGGTGTAATTTACTATGAAAAGTATTATAATGATTAACTTTATAGCAAATACCTTAATGCAACTTTTTATATTTTATTTATTATTATTTTATGTGTACAAGCGTATTGCCTACATGTATATAAGTGGACCCATGTCGTACAGTGCTCACAGAGTTCAGAAGAGGGCATTGGATCCCCTGGAACTGGAGTTACAGATGGTTGCTAGCAATCATGTGGGTGCTAGGAATCAAACCCGGGTCCTCTGCAAGGGCAGTAAGTGTTCTTAACCACTGAACCATCTCTCCAGCCCTGGAATGCAATTTTTTTTTCTTAGCTTCAAAACAGATGCATTTATTGCAGCTTTTAATTTCACAAACCTCATTAATCACAAACAATTTGTCTTTACGATCCATTTTAGTATCTGCTTTAGAAATGAAGCATCAACATTCTCAAGTCCTGCATTAAATGTCTTGTCCTGAAATTCCCTCCTCTGGAAAAGATCAGAATCCGCTCCTTGTTTCCACTTGCCCTTGCAAACGGGACCTGGACTATGGTTTCTCTCTCCTTCCTCTACCTCTTCTGCCTCAGTGGCCGGCTTGGCTGGCTGCCCGGCATCTTTCCGGCTTCTTTTCGGCTCCTTTGCCTGAACCGCCAGGCCCCCATGCCACTCTTTCAATTGCCTCCAGCTTGCCTCGCCACAATAGCCAGGCTACTTGTCCTAAACTCAGGGCTGCAGGCGCCTGAGCAGGTGGGGCTGGTACAGAAACACATGCTACAGGCCGACCACCCAAAGCTGGGCATGAGGAGGCCATCCTCCCTACTGAAGGCCAAATGGTGTGAGGTGTCCCTAGCCCAGACCCCCTGTTTTGGCCATACACATCCTATACCTCTGGGCCTCTAGGACCAGCCAATCCCCTTCTCGTACTGAAAGCATCCAGAGCTGAAGTGATGGTTTTCCCTTCAGATCCTCTCCTCCCAGCTCCTGGGTTAACCTAGATTATAACTCCAGAAGAGTGGGCTAGTCCAATGGTGCCCAACCCTTATCAACTCCTATTGACCTTGAAGTAGAGTCTTTCATGACTTTCTGAGTCACTCAATGTAATCATTGCTGCCAGGCCACACCTTCCCACCCGACTGCCCCTGGCCTCCTAACTGACCTGTTCACGCCACAACAGTGGGGTAGTCCCCTGAAGTGCAGTGTGGGCAGATCACCTCCTGGCCTGAGCGTCTGTAGGGCAGCCACTTGAAGCTAAGGACAGTATCTTACATCCTCACAGCCCTGCTTTTCTGTGCTGTCACCCCTCCCTGCCTCAGGCTCAGGACTAGCACTACAGTCCTGTGTCATCTCCCCTGCCATACCTGCCTCCTCTCATACTGTCTCCACACAGACATTCCTCCTCAAGCATGCCAGTGGCAGGGCTTTCTGTGGCTTGCATGTCCTTTCTGCAGTCTTTCCTGCTAGCTCTCTGTGGCAATGGGCTAGAAGTTTGACCAGCACAAACTCTGCCTCTATTTCCCATGAGGCCCCGGCAAGGCCTGGCAGGTCAGCTCTTCCCTTGAATCTGTGTCCCGACTGAGTGTATAAGCACCAAAACCCACTCATAGCCTGTTCCCCAGCAGGCGTTTCTTCCCATGAAGACAGTTGGCATAGGAAGGAGTAGAGGGCCTGCCTGTGCACACTTGTCAGGCCCCCTGCAGGTGTCTTCTGTCCAGCTGTAAAGTTCTGGGTTTTGATGGGTCTTTTTAGGATCAAGAGCTAGTTTCTCAAATCCTAATGAGTTGTAGTGAATTAAAAATCGCTTTAGCAACAAATGTCATTCCCCGGACTTTCAGTCAGAGAGAAGTTCTCCTGCACATAGGAGTCAAGTGAGGAGGAGAGCTCCCCTTAGTTCTCACATTCTGCTTCAAGCTGATTCTGTTTTGTTTTTTTGTTTGTTTGTTTGTTTTTGTGTTTGGTTTTTGGTTTTTTTTTGCAATTAAGTTAGAATATTCTAACTGAAAGACAATTACTGTGAAACTATTTACATTCTCATAGAATTATAAACATTTCTCAAGTAATACTTTACAGCACAACTTTTTTTTTTCATACAGAAGAATTCATTCCAAAGCAATTGACATTGAGACGTTTTCACATGCATTTCTAATCTCTATATACATGACTATCACTGGTCACAGTCGCCCACCTTCTGAGCTCCTCGACATATGAGCATGAATACAAACTCATAAGATAGACAGCCTTCCTCTCCCAATAGAGGCTCCATACTCTGCCATCCCTGTCACGGTCCACTGTGTTGTCAGCACCCTCATCCATTCCCCCCTGTCTGCCCTTCTGGTAAATC
>NW_008331484.1:2206912-2213662 GCF_000622305.1 Nannospalax galili | reverse complement strand
CTGAATTCATTCAGAAGTTTATCCCTATCTTCCTTCAGCTCTATTATTACCTTGTTTGTGTGTTCTTTAAATTCAGTGAATTCTTTTATCATATTCATCATTGTTTTTTTGAGTTCCATGTCCTGCATTGTCTCTAGGGGATTCTCATTGTGCTCCTCTAGAGGATTACTGGTATTTGGTGGGGATATGTTATTTTGGTTTTTCATGTTATTATTTTTTCTCTGTGATTTTGACATGTGAATTTCTTTTGTAGTTTCTGACTCTTGTGTGATACTCGGGCCTTCAAGTTTAGTTCTGCTTCTTTTATTTTTGAGCTTTATGTGTCTTTGTGGTTTACTTTTTGGGTATGAAGAGCTGGTTCGTCTTAGCTTCTGGTTCTCTCTTTTGATTTTATATTGTCGAGGCCGGATTGATTTTGTCTTCAGGAGTTCCGCGGTGGCCCAACTCCAATGTGGATCAGAAGTTTTCAGACTTTCTCCTTAGGTCTGGAATCTTCTAAGAATGCTTTTGGCCTCAGGAACTTGGGTGGCACTGACCTGAGACCCTTGCCGTGGATGCGCCACGCAGGGAAGCAAAGGCAGATGGGGAGGGAAGAAGCCCCAAGATTTCCCAGGGAGTGGATTGAGTAGCTGGGTTGTACTGGATGCAAAGGGTCGGGGGGAGTAAAGGTAAGCCTCGGAGCCCTAGAAAGAGGCTGTCAGCCCCAGAAAGAGGCTGGCGGGTGTTGGAGGACCAGGGAAGTAGAGCGAGGTGAGGGCAGGGCCAGGACCAGAAGTGGTGCTCCTGGAGCCCAAGAAAGGGACTGGGTTGCTCTGGGTGAGAAGGGTCAGGAAGCAGTATTGGTTCCCCAGGTGTCTGGGGCCCCAAGACTAGGAATGGCGCAAGGCTCAAACTAGGAGTATAGAACGGCCGGGGGGGGGTGAATGAGGCTTAGGGAGTCCAGGCTTGGAGAGCTGCGCTATAGACTTACCCCAAGAGGCCTGAGGATAGTGGAATGCAAATTTTTAAGAGGGAGAAACAATGAGCACATGCTCCTTTCAGCTGTACCATTTTAACTTATGCAAAGAAACCAGGTATTCCCACTACATTCATTGAAAAATAAAGGTGAAGATGTCCATAGTACTATTACATTTAATGCTACACTGAGGCTCAGAGCCAACACGATTCCGTAAATACTTAGAGTTAAATAATTGAATAAAAGAAGTAAAACTTTTGTCGTTGTTTATTTGTATCACTGGTAAGCCAAAAGCATCAAATGCAAAAATTGAATGTAGCTGGGATCCATGAGACTGTAATATATCAACAGATGTAATACGTAAATCATAGTTATCTATAGGGGATGAAGGGAGGATTGCATGAGAGGTGTCAGAGGTAAAGGTGATATTTCTTAATGTATAACTTTTAAATTTTATCTTGAATTCTAAACTGTAGAAATGAACTGTCTGGTTCAAATGTTGTAATTGTATTCATTGTGTGACAACAAAGTACTAACTAACATTATTTTAGAGCTGTATTTCGGTGCCATATTAATTATGAAGACTCAGGTGTTCAATAATAGGCTTTCTCTAAATAACCAGGGGAGCTTTGATAAGGATAAAAGAAAGAAAATAATATTGCAATACCCCAGCTTGAATTACCAATACTATTTTAACAGTCATTTAATATAAGAATTTTAATTTGGTTTGGTTAAACTATTTTAGAGCAAATAGCCCAAATACAGCTTTGCATCTGTAAAACTTCTAATACATGTAAAAGTATTCTTTGAATGACCATAGCACAATCACCATCTTTAAAACTAGTAACTATTTCTTGCTGCCATTTCTTGCTGAGGGTTCACAGTTAACCCTCCTGATTCATTTGCAGTGGTCTCTGCTTTTTAAATCTTTTCATTACACTTTACAGATGATTGGCTCTATGTACTATGAATGTATTGAAATGTACTGAATGTATTCCCTGTAGACTTGTATTTACTTTATTTCTAGGGTTTTGCTATTTTAAATAATGTCACAATCAATATCCTACTGTATATATCATTTTTGTATTTTTGCAAGGGTATCTTTCAATGAATTCCTAGAAAGAATTGCTAGACAAAAGAAAAAAGACATTTACTTTCTGGGCATTTCTAAATTCCCTTAGGAGGACATTTTTCATTCTCAGTACCAGAAAGTTCAGGTGCCTGCTTCCCAGAGATTCACCAAGCATTCATGGTCAAAATACCTGATTCTTGGCAGTCTGATAAGTAAAGACTATGCCCTCATTGTGTCTTTAGGCACAGATCTATCACTATAAACGAATGTAAGCATCTCAATCAAATGTTTTGGTGCCATTTTCATTGTATTACCAATTATTACTAATTTTTTCATTTTAAAGATTCATTTTATAGATTTTTAGATCTTATCCTTTTAAGTCTTTTCCTACACTTTATTATTAATCTTTTGTGTTCCTATATTTATGTAAAATATTTTTAATGTATTTTTAAAACACTTTTTGTAAATCTTCAATTCCTAAACAAAGTCATAGTAAATACTGAATGTGAAGAAAATTGAGAAAAATAAAACAACCTCAAATATAGTTAATATGATCCAAGCCAATCTTGCTAAGATCATGAATTCATACACTGGAATGTCATTTCTGTCATGGCTATAGACCTGAGGCTTCCTCACTGATACACAATAGCTACCCAAAGCGTGTTTGGAACAATGTAAAAAGTCAAACACATCAATCAGAAGCCTTCTGTCAGTATCCTACTTGTGCAAGCTCATCTTGTCTACCGTAACTTTTAAAAATCACTAATTTCATCATTATATACAAAGATAGGAATTATCCTATTTTAATATGGATATCCAACAATTTTGCTTATCTACACTGACTCACATATACACACAAAAAAGGCACACATAAGATGCTGTATGCATAATGTGTGCGATAACAGTAAAATAGAGCACAGCTGACATTTCTACATTTCATTTTAAAGATATTAGATATAAAATATCATGCAAAATGTATAGTACAAAGGGAGACTTCTGTAACTAAAATGTGAATTGTTCCAGTATAAAGTGAAAAACAATTAGCAAAATAATATATACAGTAAAATGCTACTTATTCTAAAGAATCTTGCCAAAAACAAATGCAAAAATCCAAACTAAATGATTTTGTTTACAAGCTTATTGGTAAAAAACAGTTAACAAGGCAGAGTGGACTTGAGAGGCCAAGACCTCAGGCAGAAAGAAAACAGTGGCAGATAAGTATATTTCATTATGATTTTCATTTTCAAATATATATCAGTGCTAAATGATGGCCAAAAATCTGAAAATCTGAGCAGGACTTTCAAAGTCTTGAAGCGCTAAGGAAATGGCAACCAGAGTTTAGTAGGTTCCAAAGAGAAAAGTCTCTTGTATACAACTCCACGGTTTATTTGAGGCCCAAAGGGGCTATGGCTATGCCTAATAATAATCATAGACCTATATAGACTAGACTTAACTAACACTAAAGACTGTTTTGTTTTGTTTACAAGTATAAGTATGTGCTGTGGTGTGTGTGTGTGTGTATGTTGTGTGTCATATATGTATATACACAAATGGATGTTCAAGGCTTATAGTAAGAGTCGTCCTCAATAGCTCTGTACTTTGTTTACCAAAGCAGAATCACTCAACTGAACCTGGACCTCCCTGATAGATCTCATCTAGATTACCACTTTCTTTACAATGCAGCTGGCCCTACTTATCTGGCATTTGCAAAGTCCCTGGGAAACTAAACATCAGTCTTCAGGTTTCCAGGACAAGCATTTTAATCCACTGATTAATCATCCCAGCCCCTCAGATGAGATTTTGAATTTACAGTAGATTCTGTAATGGGTTGAAAGTTTGAGGAATTTTGGGGTTAGATGAATATATCTTGTACATATCATAAACACTGATAATATTAACATTAATATTAATATTAATAATGGGTAGAATTATGCCCCTGGAATTACATATTCTCTTTCCATAGCTTCTTCCTAGGTGTTCCCATCTACTCTTAGAACTCCACAGAGGCTGTACAGGGATAACTTCCAGCTGTTAATCTCCAATCCAAACTTCCACCCTGGACTTTAGAGGTGTAGATAGAGCTATCACTCAGAATTCTCACTTACTTAAAATGATACCTAATTCTTTCTGAAGCCCTTCAACCGTATCGCATAGTCTTATCATTCTAGGAGCTTATTCCAGCTGTGAACCAATAAACATTCTTAGTGTTAACTAGTTTCAAATGGCTTCTGAACTTACCCTGTTTGCATTAACCTCCTATGTAACATCCTAGACCAAGAACACACTTCCTCCAAAAACACATATCCTCTTACTCAGGAACAAGTCTCCTAAGCCTTTGAATTTTGTTCTCCCTGTTGTGCAATTTCAAGATAGTAATTAAGGGGCTAAAGAGATGGCTCAGAGTTAAATGCCCTGGCTGCTCTTACAGAGGACTGGGTTTAATTCCCAGCACTCACATGAAAGCTAAAAACTATCCATAACTCCAGTTCCAGGGGATCCAAGACCCAATTCTGACATCTACAGGTATTGTACAACATGGATGCATTTGCATATATACAGGCAATGCACTCATTTACATATTTTAAAAAATTATTTATTATTTTTATTTTGTGTATTTAAAAATATTTTATTTATTATTTTTATTTTATGTGATATATTGCCTGCCTGTGTGTAAGTGTACCCATGTCATGCAATGCCTGAGGAGGTCAGAAAGTATCATCCCTGGAACTGGAGTTATGGATGGTTGTTAGCTGGTGGGTGCTGGAAATCTAACTCTGCAAGAGCAGCCAGTGCTCTTAAGTGCCGAGCCATCTGTCCAGCCCCAGCGTTGTAAACTGCCTGGTTCTGTTTGTTGCATTTTGTCTACTGATACAATTGTGTGGCTTCTCCCTTAGTTTGTTGCTGCCTGATCATGATGAACCATCCCTCGCCTGCTGTAATGCAGCCGCCCTGAGCTCCTTGGCATCTGAGCATGGATATAAAGTCATCAGGTAGATTTCAGTGGCAATGTTTTTCACATCTACTAATTATTAAGGAGCAAATTTTTATGCTTTGAAGAATTATTCTGTTTTCTTTTTCTTTTTTATTTATTTATACACCCACTTCACAGGTAGCATCCTCCCATAGCCTCCCTCCCCCAACAAGAGCCCTTATACTCTGATATCCCTGCTACTATCTGCTGTGTTGTCAGCACCCCCCACCGTTCCCCACTACTTGCCCTTCTGGTGAATCTAGTCAGCCTATCTAGAGGTCTTTGTTTTAGGAGGGTCAGCTGTTCCTCATCTAGTGGTAATCATTTGTCTATATGCCTTTGGATAAGATTGGGGTCTGCTGTTCATTTTCCCAGTTCTGTGCTGGGTTACTATGTGAGAATCCCTTTGGCCACCCTGGCGAACAACTCAGAAGAAGGTATTGCTTGTCTGGCATTGTTGCTTGTTATGTAGCGTTTAGCTATACATATGGACTCTTATGAAGCTGTGTTGGCCCATTTAATCTTCGGTTATACTTTCCTTTTGGGTGTTTAAGGCCATACAGTTGGTCCAGATAAACCGATTTATTTTTACTCTTAAGGTCATTTGAGGATCTGTTCCTCAGGGGTCACATGGACTTGGGAGAAGTCCCTGGCTCCTTTCTTTTACCAGTTCCACCTATGTGAAGATAAGTCAAAGGTCCTGCACGACCATGGTTGGCTTCGCTTGGAAGCATGGAGGAAGTGATTCCTCTGTGTTGACCCTCCTCTTTGTAACTGGACACTGGTTCAAGTCCATCTGGTGGGGTCTCCTTGGCCTCCTTGATCAAGAGGACAGGTGGCCAATCACCATTATAGGACATTTTGAGAGATGCTCATAGTCCCCTGGAACTAGTCGACCTAGGAGGGCAAGGAGCAAAAAGTGTCCTTTATGTCCCTCTGACCAAATTATTATTATAGACCTCAAAGTATGTCCGTTAAACACCCAAGAAGGTTAGATCCAACAGTCTGGTATTTTTAATTATTTTGTGTCATGTAGATAAATCTTGGGCAAAGACCAGTTGTTCTCAGATAAACCTTACATAGACATATATTTCTTGATCTGCTATGTATAATTTGTCAGTAGGGTATAGGAGTAATATGATTCCCTCTGGTTTTCAAAACTAGCTGGACATTGTTTATCTCTCACATTGTCTAACCCTTCTGCCATGGTTTCCCCATTTAAAGTGCCCTCCTTTTCCCCATTTCTCCCTTAATAATGCCCTGCTCTTACGGTCCTACCTCTCTCAAGCTCCTTCTTTCCCTTTATCCCCAAGTTTCCTTGTATAACCCTCCCTCTGTACTCCAATTTAAATAACCACATTTTTATCCATATCTCCCTTAGTAACACCTGTTTCCTACTGTTCTTCTCTCTCAGGTTCTTTCTTTCCCTTCCTCCCTGGTTCCTTTTCATTATTCTTGTTCCTGCAGTAACATCTGCATACATATTCATATATAAGGATTTGGCACTATGATCCACGTACACACAGGAGAACACATGTTGTTTGTTTTTCTGAGTTTGTGTTACTTCACTTAGTATAACAGTTTCTAGATCCATCCATTTATCTGCTAATTTCATTATTTTATCTTTTTCACTGCAGAATAGAACTCCATTATGTAAATATACCACATATTTTTTAACCACTTGTCAGCTGAGGGACACTTAGGCTGCTTCTATTTCTTAGCTATTGTGAAAAGAGCAGCAACAAACATGGG
>NW_008331484.1:2205402-2206121 GCF_000622305.1 Nannospalax galili | reverse complement strand
CATTGCATTGAATCTATATATGACTTTTGGTAGGATGGTCATTTTCACAGTATTAATTCTTCCAATCCATGAGCATGGGAGGTCCTTCCATCTCTGATGTCTTCCTCAATTTTTTTAAAGATTTAAAATTTTCATTGAGAGCTCTTTATTGTCTTCAGTCAGGTTTATTCTGAGATATTTCATTTTGGGGGGGAGCTATTGTGAAGAGGCGTGTTCACATGTGCTCTTTCTCTGATTGTTTGTTATTGCTATATTAGAAAGGTTATAGACTTTTGTAGGTTAATTTTGTAACCTGCCACTTTACTGAACGTGTTAATAATTTCTAGGAGTTTTTGGGTGAAATTTTTGGTGTCTCTTAGATATAATATCATATCATCTGCAAAAAGGGATAATTTGATCTCTTCTTTTCCAATTATTACTCCTTTAATTTCCTTCTCTTGTCTTATTGCTCTTGCAAGAGTTTCAAGTACTATGTTAAAGAGAAGTGGGGATAATGGACAGCCTTGTCTGGTTCCTGATTTCAATGGGAATGCTTCCAGTTTTTCACCATTTAGATTGATGTTGGCTGTGGGTTTGTTATATATGGCTTTAATTATGTTGAGGTATGTTCCCTCCAGAATAATCCCTTCTAGGACTTCTATCAAGAAGGCATGTAGCATATGTCAAAGGCTCCTTCAGCATCCATTGAAATAATCATGTGATTTTTGTATTTAAGTCTG
>NW_008331484.1:2203913-2204772 GCF_000622305.1 Nannospalax galili | reverse complement strand
GTCTGCAGGGTTTGGATTTTGTTTCCTGTTGCTTTTCAAGTGTGTTGAGTTGCAATGTTAAGTCATTTATTTGTGTTCTTTCCGATTTTTTGATGTAGGCACTTAGTACTATAAACTTCTCTCTTAGGACCACTTTCTGCATTTCCCAGAGATTTTGTCATGTTGTATTGTTCTTTTCATTTAATTCCTGGAATACTTTTATTTCTTTCTTAATTTCTCTTTTGACCCATTCATCATTCAGGAGTGTGTTGTTTAATTTCCATGTGTTCTTGTGGTGATTAGGCCTCTTCGGGTGTTGATTGTAAGCTTTATTGCATTGTGGTCTGATAGAACACATGGAATTATTTCAATCTTTTTGTATTTGTTGAGGTTTGTTTTGTGCCCCAGTATATGGTCAGTTTTGGAGAAGGTTCCATGGAGTGCTGAGTAGAAAGTATGTCCTTTGGTGCTTGGGTGCAATACTCAGTAGATGTCTGTTAAGTCCATTTGATATATGGTATTGCTAATTCTGATGTCTCTCTGTTAACTCTCTGCCCCATTCACCTATCTAATGGAGACAGTGGTGTATTGAATTCACCTACTATTAATGAGTTAGGGTTAGTCTGGGTCTTAAAGTCCTGTAGTATTGTTTTTATGAAGTTGGATGCACCAGAGGTTGGTGAATATATATTCCTGATTGTAATATCTTCTTGATTCATTGTTCCTTTGATCAAAATGAAGTGGCCCTCTTTATCTCTTCTGATTAGTTTTAGTTTAAAGTCTATCTTGTGAGATATTAGAATTGCTACACCTGCTTTTTTCTTCTTACCATTTGCTTGGTATATTTTTTTCCATCCTTTCACTTTAAGATAGTGTCTGT
>NW_008331484.1:2202976-2203459 GCF_000622305.1 Nannospalax galili | reverse complement strand
TCCTAATGGGTTTTCCTTTATATGTGACTTGTTGTTTCTCTTTTGCAGTTTTCAGAATTGTCTCTTTCTTTTGTACGTGTAGTGTTTTTACTGTGATGTGCTGTGGAGAGTTTCTTTACTGGTACTCTCTGTTTGGTGTTCTATATGCTTCTTGTATTTGTATGGGCATGTCTTTCTTTAATTTTGGGAAATTTTCTTCTACGATTCCATTGAAGATCTGTTCCATGCCATTATCTTGGGATTCTTCTCCTGACTATATGCCTATGATTCATAAATTTGGTCTTTTAGGGTGTCACACAATACCTGCATATTCCATTCTTGTGATTTCTTAAATTTTTCATAATCTTTGCTTGAGGGGTCTAGTTCATCCACTTTGTCTTCCAGTCTTAATACTCTGTTTTTCATTTCATTCATCCTATTGGTGAGGCTTTCCCCCATCATTTCTAATTGGCTTACTGAGTGTTTCACTTCCTTCTTCATTTC
>NW_008331484.1:2196489-2202739 GCF_000622305.1 Nannospalax galili | reverse complement strand
GATACTGTCATGTGAATTTCTTTTGTAGTTTCTGATTCTTGTGTGAGACTCAGGCCTTCAAGTTTAGGTCTGCTTCTTTTTTGTGAACTTTATGTCTCTTTGTGGTTTAGTTTTTGGGCATGAAACAGGGTCAGATGTTTTCAGGCTTTCTCCTAAGGTCTGGATCCCTCCAGGAACGATTTTGGCCTCAGAAATCTGGGGGTTGGACTGGCCTGGGAGCCTGGCCCAGGAAAGATGCTGGTCTAGGGCAGCTGATGGCCATGCCACCAAGAGATGTAAAGGTAGATGGGGCTGGAAGAGGCCCCAAGACCTCCTGCAGACTGCACTGAGGAGCTGGGTTGGTCTGGATTCAAAGGATCAAGAGGAAAGTTCAGCCCCAGAGTCCCAGAAAGAGGCTGGCAGATGGTGCAGGCCCAGGGAAGCAGAGGCAGTTGAGGGTGGGGCCAGGCCCAGTTGCAGTGCTTCTGGGGACTGCACTGAGGAGCTGGGTTGGTCTGGATGCAAAGGATCAGGAAGAGGAAAGGTCAGTCCCAGCATCCCAGAAAGAGGCTGGCTGATGGTGCAGGCCCAGGGAAGCAGAGGGAGTTGAGGGTGGGGCCAGGCCCAGTTGCAGTGCTCCTGGGGTCCAGAGAAGGCACTCTACTGGTGGGGATGAAAAGAATCAGGGAGCAGTATTGGTTCCCCAGATGTCTGGGGCCCCAAGACAAGGAATTGGGCAGGGCCCAAACTCAGAGGAGAGAATGGCGAGATGGGAGGGTGAATGGGGCTGGGGGATTCAAGGCTCAGATGGACTTATCCTGGAGAGAGGCCTGCATGTAGGAGAGAGGCCTGTGGCGGGTCCTGCAGGCCCAGGGAAAAGTTATGTGTATTTTTAAAGTATTTTATTTATTATTTTTATTTTATGTGCATGAGTGTATTGCCTGCATGTATATGAGTACACCTGTGTCATGCAATGCCACAGAGGTCAGAAGAGGGCTTCTGATTCCCCTGGAACTGGAGTTAAGGATGGATCTTAGCCACCATGTGGGTTCTGGGAATCAAACCCAGGTCCTCTGCAAGAGCAGTCAGTGCTCTTAACCACTGAACCATCTCTCCATCCCCATAAATAAAATTTTTTAAAAGATAATTAAAATGACTCTGTCAAAATATTGATCAGATAATACCATTCTCCTGCTACAATTCTCATGGCTTTCCATCCATTAAAAGTGAAAGTTAAAATCATTCCACTGGCCTCTGGGTCCCTGTACAATGCAGCTGCCCCACCAAACTCTTTAACTTCACCTCCACTCTCTTCCATTTTTGGAGCTTGCCTCTGAAAAGACTGCCATTGGGATGTACTGGGTAACTTTCATCTTAGGGGTCTTGCCAGCTGTCCCTTGCTCTGTCTGACTGGCTGGACTTTCCAGAACAGAGACATAATTCCTTCTTCCACCTCTGTTAAACCTCAATTCTAAGCTCATCATGTAAATGAGGACTCTCCCATCAAGTCTAAGGAAATGGAGGCACCAAACACTAAATGCCAGCTCTCTGAGCTAGTTTCTCCTTGAAATAATTACCTACAGGAATGCCATGTACTGTGTATTTACTTACATAGTCATATCATTAGGCACACACAGAAACAAGTACACTTTGAAGCAATGTGGAAAGATGTGATTTCTAAGTTTTCTTGTTGCTTTTTATATTTACTGTGGACAACTGCCTACCACAGAATAGATGGTTAATATATATTGCTGAGCAAATGAATGAATGAAATGGGCAGAGGAAACAAATTCAGGGCTTTATTTTCCTTCAGGCAAATCCTATTGCCATTAACAGGATTTTTGTTTTTGTTTGCTTGCTTTTTAACATTTTATTTACTTTTTATTTTATGTGAATGAATGTATTCCCTGCATGTATGTAAGTTCACCCACCCATGTCATGTAACACGCATAGAGGTTAGAAGAAGGTGTTGGATACCCTGGCACTGTTAACCGCCATGTGGGTGCTGGGAATTGAATTTGGGTCCTCTGTAAGAGCAGTCAGTGTTCTTAACTGATGGGCCATCTCTAGCCCTTTTTTGTTTTTTATCACATCTCATGCTCCAAAAGCCCTTTTATTTCACCTGTTGCTTAACTGGTAAGTTCACATTATTTTGCTCTTCAATTGCAATTACTGATTTTTATCTTTGAAACCAATCACAGTAAGAAAAAAAAAACACAAAAACTTATTTGTTCAAGAAAGGAAAATAACAGTGTTGTGTAGTGAAAGTGACTGACATTTGAGTGTTTACTAATCCCCACATGCTATTCCAGCTTTATAAGCATTGAAACTGTCACAATATTCTTGGGCAAGGCCTCCAAGTTATTCTTCAGTATACCACAAATTCAAATACTAGAAAGCCAGAAAGCCAGTGTCCATAGCACCATCACACACTGTTCATACATTTTTATCCTATAGAAAGTAATTTTATCTTAAATAAGAAGAAATTTAAGTCCTGTATATTAAAATAAAACTTCTACTTTTATAAAATTATCAACTAAAGATGCTTTCTATATTTGCTGTGGAAAACTGCCTACCACAGAATAGACGGTTAATATCTATTGCTGAGCAAATGAATGAATGAAATGGGCAGAGGAAAGATGAAACTAAGTTTTTACCCATGAGTTATATCAACTCTTGCTACATTATTCTTTAGAAAAAAAGACAAAAGTTGTAAAGGGCTTTCATGCTAGGTGTACACTTCTAGATTTGCCTTCTCTACCCAGTCAGGCAGTTGCCATGTGTTTGCTGAGCACCTGTTATGGTAATTAGACAAAGAACTAGACAAGATATTGCCTCAAAGGTCAAAGGAATGATTCCATTGTTATGTCGAGGAATTCAAGAGTAAACAAAATGAACATAGTCCTTTGCCTGAAAGGGTTTATAATACAGGGAAATAATAGTTACGTATACTTGGAAAGTTAGAACCAGCAACCATTCCAAGCATCCGTGGCCTGAAAATTACTTATTCCTCCGAAAAGTGTAAGCCAGCCAGGGGCAAGACAAGGAGCACCCTGGGAAGAGGGCCAGAGCCCGCTGCAGGGACTTAACAGTCCCGAGAGTTAGCTTGGTGAGGAGATTGGAACCGGAAGAAGGAAGTGTGTGCGGCTGCCTGGTGGAACGGCGGTGGGGTCCTGCAGGCACAGAAAGGAGATGGTGCATTCACAGACCTGGGATGAGACTGTGCTCCCCAACAGAGACTGTGGGAGGGGCACGAAAGCTATCACAACAGCTGCCACTGCCAGGTTTTTTGTAGGTCATCCCCTCCCTCCCTACCATAAAAAACCATGCAAAACCCAAACTAAAAATGTCTTATGTTAGTCTGTGAGCCTTGGGGCCTTGGAGGGCACATATGGAGCCTCCCAAGAAGAGAAAAGGGATGAAAATTTGGTGCAACAGCATCTGTGGTCAGCTATGTATAATGCAGCACATCACCTGAATAACTTTGCCTCAATTTTCATTTTTTGCATAAGCAGTTACAGTAATAATGTATTTTGTGCAACATTAATGACCTTTTTTAAATGTGTAAGACAAGGACTGACATTCTCAGAGGACAAGACAATAATTAAGAGAAAACACATCATTTACCTTCCAGTTTTAAAAAACTGCAAACTGCCAAGGGTGGTGGCACACCTTTAATCCCAGCACTCAGGAGGCAAAGGCAGGCAGATATCTGTGAGAGCCAGGCCACCTGGTCTACATAGTGAGTTCCAGGCCAGCTGGGGTTTCAGGGAGATGCCCCCACACACAAACAAAAAATTGCTAACTGGAAACAATACCAAACTTCTGAAAACTGCTTTTTTGAGCCCTGAGTAC
This sequence comes from Nannospalax galili, assembly GCF_000622305.1. Taxonomy (NCBI): domain Eukaryota; kingdom Metazoa; phylum Chordata; class Mammalia; order Rodentia; family Spalacidae; genus Nannospalax; species Nannospalax galili. The sequence goes on along the minus strand of NW_008331484.1, from coordinate 2,198,905 downwards.
ATCTATTTTCAGAGCAATTTCACTCATGGAAAATTAGCTGCCTTTCTTTAGTAACCTCTGAGAATGGACATTATAAATATACCACAATGACACTTGTGATTCCTGCGGAAAGAAAAGCAAACAGTTCCACTTCAGCTCAGAGTACCAGTAAGTAAACAGTTCACATAAACCATGTGTAATGATAGCTGTTCTGATACTTTGGAATTTTTTTAATTATTTGTATTCTTGCTGGGGTCAAGAGAAGAAGGAAAATTACATGTGCTGACCTACCGCATAATCACACTGAGGCAGTGCTGTTTCTAATACTGCCCTACGGTTGGTGAAATGCAGAGGCTCGCCATCTGTCATCAATAATGCTGTCAAGAAGATTTGGGGAACATGTGATTGGGTTTTGGCAGTGTACTCCCTGTTAAAATATTGTTGGAAGCGAACCTGGGAAGTCCTGGTGCATTTAAAGGAGACACAAATGTCTCAGCACATGGGCAGCCCAAGCCTGGGATGCTGAAGTGTTTTACTTAGCAGAGGCACAGATTTCAGTGCAAGTCAATAAAGAGAAGCATCGTGTGTTTCTATATTGATGCATACATGCCAGGCTCCACAATAAAGCACTTTCAGGCAAGCTATAAAGATGGCATTGGGAAGCAGCATCTGTCAAACATGTAAGGGAAAAGTCCCCTGCCCTGAAGGAAAAACTAGAGCAGAAGATTGATTCGAGGGAGGCCTGATGAGAGACAAAGCTTAGAAGAAAGGTTCTGCCTAGCAGCCACAGAGAAAACTTTGCCAAAATTATGTCATTTTGGACACTGAGGTGTGTTCATATCAGGTCAGAAGAGAGACAAAAATTGAAGCACAGATGGTATAAAGATAAAAGGCAAGGACCAAAAAGGAGAAGCCCATTAAAGGTGGAATGAGGGTCATTTTTAGTAAGGGTTTAAGAGAAAGATCCAGGAATGTCTCTCATTCATCTAGGCTCTGGACAGCAGCCAAGCAGTTTACCACAGAAAACAGACAGCCACCTCAGAACCCAGTGAGCTCAGCTTCCACAGGGCTCCTGGGTTTGTTCCCTGTGTTATCGGGAAGACTCACCAAATTCATCTACCTTGGTCCAAGAACCTACGAAGTACTGAAGCATGAGGTTTCAAACCATGTTTGCCCGTGTAGACAGTGATGGAGACAGGGGAGACCAAATTTAGCCAATGCTTACCATATTGGACTGGTGGAGAGGGATTGCAAGCAGAATCTATTAAACACTCAAGACTTTGGTTTTGGTAGAAAAGATAAGGTATGAAAAATTATGCCAGCTGAGAGTTTTCTCCATTCAAAATAGCTTTGTAAGAAAATATTCAGACTTTAGGGGCTAGGGAAGTGGCTCAGCAATTAGGAACACTGACTGCTCTTGCAGAGACCCTAGGTTCAATTCCCAGAACCCACATAGTGGCTAACAACTGTTGGTACTTCCAGTTCCAGGGGATCTAACACCCTCTTCTGACCTCTGCCAGCATAGTAGGACACGTGTGCACTTACATGCATGCAGGCAATACACTCATACACATAAAAATAATAAATAAAATGTTAAAAAAGAAATTATTCAGATTTTAAAATCTAGATGGGTAGAAATAACCCAAGAATGCCATAAGCTCCATCCAAAGAATATATTTTTAAAATTCTATAAAATAAAAGCAAGGGTCTGTCTCTTTTCTTCTCTTTTTTTGATGCATAAAATGGGGATAATAATCCCAGTTTCACAGGACTTCGGTGAGAATGTGCTTTAAAAAGTAAAAAGTAAGAAAATATTTAGTAGAAGGTCAAATCAAGTTAAAACTTAATTTGAATGTTCTTAAATAGCTCACTATATATGCATATACATTCATACATAGGTAATGATTACCCCTTAAATGAGGCATCTTCCTTCCTCAAATCTACAAGAAAGAGATTAACACTCATCAATCTGAATTGACTTAATGAAGCTTGATTGGAAGATGGGGGATGACTTAAATGACTCCAGGATCACGGGTTCCTTTAGTAGTTAAAGCTTTATGCTCAGTTTGTTATTTATACTTCTATCTTTTGGATAGTTTTGAATATATTTCAGTGAAATGCATATCTTTTTCTTGATTCATTAAATCAGAAATTCTTTCACCACTGATAAAAAATCGAAGACTGTCTTATCTACATCTTTCATATGCCTATAATTACCAAGTTAATGATCCAGGAGAGAAGTCTCCATCACCAAAAATATCAAATATTTTCTTTTTATTTTTTTTAATTTTTACAAAAACTTTATTGAGAATTTCATACATGCATAGAAGGTGTTTTAATCAAATCCATGCCCACTCCCTCCCCTCCAACATTCCCCCCTTTGAAGAGGTAACCCTAAAGTCTTTTAAGGATTAGATACAAGCTCCCAAATACTTCG
>NW_008331484.1:2193793-2196145 GCF_000622305.1 Nannospalax galili | reverse complement strand
AATGGGAGATGTGAAGGAGAAGTAAAGGCAAGAGTAATTAGCATTACAAGTTCTAGACAGTGAACTAGAAAAAAGTCAGAACAGGGCAATTTTCAAATGTTCACATGAGAGTCCATTGGAGTTTCTTGACAAGGGCTTCCAAAAGTATCGCTCTATTGTCTTCCAAGGCTGGACTAGTTGGCTGGGAAGAGTGGCTGGAAAAAGTGGCTGGATATTCAAGTGAGGGTCCAGTGACCCTGCTTGGCACTCCTTTAATGAATGAGCACAACTGTCAACAAGCCCAACTGTGACTGTGTTTAGTGATCAGGTACAGCCAAAGTTGTGATGATGGTAGTTCTTTCATGCAGAAGGGCGTGCTGTATATCATCATCTGATTAAAAGGACCTGGAATTTAAAAGTATTTGGTGCTAGGAGCCAAATATGAGGGAGAACATACATCATTTATTTTTCTGAATCTGTGTTACTTCACTTAGTATAACAGTTTCTAGATCCATCCATTTACCTGAAAATTTCATTCTTTCAATAGAACTCCATTCTGTAAATATACCTCATTTTTGTTAACCACTCATCAGTTGATGGACACTTAGGTTGCTACCAACTCTTAGTTCTTGTGAAAAGAGCAGCAACAAACATGGATATACAAGTGTCTCTGCAATGGGATGAGTTCTTTGGGTATATGCCAAGGAGTGGTATAACTGGGTCAAATAACAGGTTCATTTGTCATTTATTAAGAGTTCTCCACACTGCTTTCCATGGGGGTTGAACAAGTTTGCTGCCCCACCAGCAGTGGATGAGTGTTCCCCTTCCTCACATCCTTTCCAACATTTGGTATCATTTGTTCTCTTGATCTTAGCCAGTCTGACTCGGGTAAGATGAAATCTTAAAGTGGTTTTAATTTGCATTTCCCTAATTATTAGTGATGTTGAACATCTTTTAAGATGCTTCTTAGCCATCTTTACTTCTTCTTTTGAGAACTCTCTGTTCAGCTCCTTAGCCCATCTTTTAATTGGGTTACTTGTCTTGATTCTCTGTTTTTTGAGTTCGTTATATATTCTGGATATTATGGGTTTTCTCTTCACTTTTTTGATTGTTTCTTTTGCTATACTGAAGCTTTTTAGTTTAATGAGGTCCCACTTGTTGATTGCTGACTTTGGTTCCTGAGCAACTTCTAATTTAGAAAATCCTTTCCTACACCTATATCCTGTAAGTTACTGCCAATATTTTCTTCTAATAGTTTCAAGGTTTTCAGTTTCACATTGAGGTCTTTGATCCATTTGGGGTCGACTTTTGTGCAAGGTAAAAGGTAAGGATCAAGTTTCATTCTTCTACAGGTGGAGATCCAGTTTTGCCAGCACCATTTGTTGAAGATGCTGTCTTTCCTCCATTGTGTGTTCTTGGCACCTTTGTCAAATATCAGGTGGCTGAAATTGCATGTACTCAGGTTTGGACCTCCAATGATGTTCCATTGATAAATTGTCTGGTTTTGCACCAGTACCATGCTGTTTTAAACTATGGCTCTGTAGTACACTTTGAGATCTAGTATAGCAATTCCCCCAGTGTTGCTCTTTGTGCTCAGGGTTGCTTTGGCTATCCAGGATCTTTTGTGCCTCCATATGAATTTAAGGATGCATTTTTCTAATTCTGTAAAGTATGTCACAGGGATTTTGACTGGGATTGCATTGAATCTATATATTGCTTTTGGTAGAATGTTCATTCTAACAATATTAATTCTTCCAGTCCACGAACATGGGAAGTCCTTCCATCTCCTGGTGTCTTCCTCAATCTCTTTAATGATTTAAAATTTTCATTGTAGAGACTTATGATGTCTTTCATCAGATTTATTCCAAGACATTTTAATTTTTGCAGCAGTTGTGAATGGGAGCATTTCCCTTTATTCTTTCTCCAATTTCCTGTTATTGGTATACAGAAAGGCTACTGGTTTTTGTAGATTGATTTTATAACCTGCCACTATACTGAAAGTATTGATCAGTTCTAGGAGTTTTCTGGTGGAACTTTGGGGATCTCTTAGGTATACTATCATATCATCTGCAAAAAGTGATAGTTTGACCTCTTCTTTTTCAATTAGTACTCCTTTAATTTCCTTCTCCTATCTTACTGCCCTAGCAAGAGTTTCAAGCACTATGTGGAAAAGGAGTGGAGATCACAGACACCCTTGTCTGGTTCCTGATTTTAATGGGAATGCTTCCAGTTTTTCTCCATTTAGAATGATATTGGCCGTGGGTTTGTTATATATAGCTTTAATTATGTTGAGGTGTAGTCCCTCCAGTCCAATTCCCTCTAGGACTTTGAACATAAATACATGCTGAATTTTGTCAAAAGCCTTTTCTGCAT
>NW_008331484.1:2193401-2193654 GCF_000622305.1 Nannospalax galili | reverse complement strand
GCATATGTTGAACCATCCCTGTATCTCTGGGATAAAGCCTACTTGATAATGGTGAATGATCTTTTTGATGTGTATCTGTATGAGGTATTCAAGTATTTTATCTGGTTTGGGTATTAGAGTGATGCTGGCTTCATAGAAGGAATTTGGGAGTTCTCCCTCTGTTTCTATCCTTTTGAATAATTTAAGTAGTATTTGTTGGAAGTCTTCTGTAAATGTCTGGTAGAATTGTCCTGTAAATCCATCTGTGCCTGGC
>NW_008331484.1:2157649-2193219 GCF_000622305.1 Nannospalax galili | reverse complement strand
TTTGGGTGTCTGTTGTGATGTTACCCCTTTCATCTCTGATTTTGTTGATTTAGACTTGTTCTTTCTTTCTTTTAGTTAACTGGGCTAAGGGTCTGTCTATCTTGTTAAACTTTTCAAAGAACAAGCTCTTAGATTCATTGATTCCTTGTATTATTTTCTTTGTTTCTATTTCATTAATTTCTGCTCTGATTTTTGTTATTTTTCTCTTCTGCTGGGTTTGGGTTTCATTTGTTCTTGCCTTTCCAGTGCCTTGAGTTGCAGTGTTAGGTCTTTTCTTTAGGCTCTTTCCAATCTTTTAATGTCGGCACTTATAGCTATAAACTTCCCTCTTAAGACTATTTTAATGTGTTCCAGAGGTTGTGTTGTGTTGTATTGTCCTTTTTGTTGAATCCCAGGAATTCTTTTTTTTTCTTTCTTAATTTCTCCTTTGACCCACTCATTGTTTAGGAGCATGTTGTTCAATCACCACTAGTTCGTGTAGTGACTAGGGCTTCATCCAGTGTTGATTTTGAGCTTTATTGCTTTGTGGTCCAATAGAATGCATGGAATTATTTCAGTATTTTTGTATTTGTTGAGGTTTGTTTGGTGGCCCAGTATGTGGTCAGTCCTTGAAAAGGTTCCATGAGGTGCTGAGTAGAAAGTGTATTCTACTGGTGTTTGGGTGGAGTAACTGAAAGATGCCTGTTAGGTCCATTTGATGTATGGTATCATTTAAGTCAGATGTCTCTCTGTTTATTCTTTGTCCAGTTGACCTGTCTAATGGAGACAGTGGGGTAGTGTAGTCCCCTACTATTGCTGAGTTGGGGTTAATCTGTGTCTTAAAGTCCTATAGTGTTGTTTTTAGGAATTTGGGTGCACCAGAATTTGGTGCATCTATGTTAAGGATTGTAATATCTTCTTGGTTAACTGTTCCTTTGATCAGAATCAAGTGACCTTCCTTATATCTTCTTTAGTTTACTTTGGAGTCTATTTTGTTAGATATTAGAATTGCTTCTCCTGCTTGTTTCGTAGTGCCATATGCTTGGAATATTCTTTTCCATCCTTTTACCTTAAGGTAGTGCCTTTCCTTGAAGGTGAGATGGGTTTCTTGCAGACAGCAAAGAGATGGATTTTGTTTCTTAGTCCATTCGCTTAGCCTGTGTCTTTTGACGGGGAGTTCAGTCCATTAATATTTAAGGTTATTATTGAAAGGTGTGTATTGGTTGCCATCGTTTTGATTGCTGTTTGTGTTCTCTGTGTAATTTTATGTTTCCTAGATTATATCTTTATTTTCTTTTGTTGCCCCAAGGTATACTTTTTCTCGCTCTACTCTCTGTATTGCTTCAAGTATTCTTTGAAGGGCTGGTTTTGTGGACATGTATTCTTTCAGGCTATTTGTGTCATGGAAGATTTTTCTTTCCCCCTCAACTATAATAGACATTTTTTCTGGGTAAAGTATTCTGGGCTGGCATCTATTGTCATGTAGAACTGGAAATACCTTGGTCAGACTCTTCTGGCTTTCATAGTTTGCATTGATAAGTCAGCTGTAATTCTGATGGGCTCTACTTTGTATGTGACTGGTTATTTTTCTTTTGCTGCTTTCAGTATTCTCTCTTTGTTATGTACATTTAGTGTTTTTACTATGATATGTCATGGGGCATATCTTTTCTAATCCTGTCTATTTGGTATTCTCTGTGCTTCCCATATTTGTATGGGCTTGTCTGTCTTTAATTTTGGGAATTTTTCTTCCAAAATTCTGTTGACGATCAGGTCCATACCATTAACCTGAGACTCTTCTCCTTCTTGTATGCCTATTATCCATAGATTTGGTCTTTTCATGGTGCCCCACATCTCTTGTATATTCCATTCCTGTGTTTTTTTTAATTTTCCATACTCTTTATTTGAGTGGTCCAATTCTTCAACTTTATCTTCTAGTGTTGATATTCTGTTTTCCATTTCATTCATTCTAGAAGTGAGGCTTTCCCCTGTTGTTTAAAGTTGACTTAATGAGTTTTGCACTTCTTCTTTCTTCATTTCTACCTGAGTTTTCTTCAATATTTCTAACTCTTTTGTGAATTCATTCAGAAGTTTATCCCTATCATCTTTTAGCTCTTTGATTTGTTTGTTCGAGTGCTCTTTAAATTTGTTGAATTCCTTGATCATGTTTATGATTGTTCTCTTAAATTCATTGTCCTGGATTATCTCTAGGGGGTTCTCCTTGTAGAACTCTTCTACAGGACTGTTGGAATTTGGTGGGGACATAGTGTTTTGGCTTTCCATTTTATTACTCTTGCGTTGTGATTTTAGCATGTGAATTTCCTTTGTTGTTCTTGATTCTAATATGAGAATTAAGTTGAAGTATGCTTTTGTTTGTATTATCCAGGTGCCTAGATCCTTTCTTTATTGGTTATGTAAAGCTGGTTGGTACAGGGTTCACGTTCTCTCAGGTTTATTTTGGAGGGACCTGATGGCTTCAGATTAGCTATTCAGGGGTATCCACAGAAGCCCAATTCAGGTTCCAATCAGGTACACTCAGATTTCCTTCACCACGTGCAGGCAGGATCCAGGGTCTTTCAGGCAGTCCTGTGCATTGTCAACCTTATGGCAGAGGGAGGCCAGAGGGGGACCAGAACTGGGCACTCTCTGGAGGTCTGCTGAGATCCCAGCCTACAAAAGCCAGATCTGCCCTGGGGCCCTTGGAAGGGCCTCACAAAATTCCAGGTAGGGGGATAGTATGGCGCATTTAGGGGATGCTCACCACCATGTGGAGGCAGGACCAGGGGTCTGTCAGGCTGTCCCCTGGGTTCTCAGGCCCTCTGGTAGTTGGAGGCCAGAGGGAGGCCAGAACCCCGCATTCTCTGGCAGTCTGCTGAGCTCTGAGCAGCTACCCGATGGAGGTCCGAACCACCCTCTCAGGCTGTTTGCTAGGATCTCAGCCTTAGCCCACCAAAGCCATATCTTCCCTGGGGACTTGAAAGGGGCCTCACAAAATTCCAGGTAAGGGGATGGTATGGCATAATTAGGGGAAGCTCACCACCAGGTGGAGGCAGGATCTGGGGGCTGTCAGGCTGTCCCCTGGGTTCTCAGGCCCTCTGGTAGTTGGAGGACAGAGGGAGGCCAGAACCCCACACTCTCTGGCAATCTGCTGAGCTCTGAGCAGCTACCCCGACTGTAATAATATCATATCTTTTCATTCAGCATTAGTATATGCCTTGTGGATATGATGCTTTATCAAGAAGCAACAAAAAATTTTAACACCATCAATGAAAAATACAAAGTAATGAGGAAAACAGCATCTTATGGGATTCCTGGCTTAATACCATGTGAAGGTTACCTTGATTGTCAGTTTGATTGGATCTGGAATCAACTCAGAGACATGTCTCCAGGTGGGTCTGTGAGGATGTTTCCAAGAAGGATTAACTGAGGGGAAGAGCCTAGCCTATAGTGGCAGCACCTTCCAGTGGCAGGCCGGATATAAAAGGTCCAAGAGAAGACCAGGACCACTTGCTTGACCCCTTCACTTCTTTGGGGTGAGTGTTTCTATCCTGTTGACGGTTTTTCCTTGTCCTCCTTTATTGACATCAGAATCCAATTTCTTTAGCCTTCCACCACAAACTGAAGACCTGGAGCTCTTCAGAATACACACATATACACACACATGCCCCACCCCCACAATCCTCCCTTTAAAACAGTTCTCAAATTCTTTAAATAAAGAGGACATACTATAAAAGTTAAAATTGATTGTTTAACGATTGAAACATACCCACATACTCACAAGGTAAACCCATCAGCTGTCCCTCACTCATCAATCCCATGGTTTGCAAAGCACTACCATACTAAACAATTTTTTATATTTTGAGATCTGTTTTCTTGAGCCACTATTTTCTTTCTGAAGTAAGGAAACCTAGAGTTCACTCTAATTATGCATATATTTGCATATGTTATAGCTAAAGATGGCTCTAGCCATGCCTTGGCAGGCAAGAATAGTTAGTAAGCTCAAAAACAACACTTTATTCCCTTAAGTAATCACTTAATTAATGCCTTCTGTCTTGATCATAGCTTTAGTAAATGAAAATATCTTTCATTTTTACTATCATATTTGAACTTTCTACATTTCTTAAATACAATAACCAAGTAAGTAGTTTATTTATTTAATAAGCAATAAAAAAGCCACCACTGGGAATATACATATATCACTATATCAAGGAATATTTATCATGCAAAAATCTAATAGTTGAGTTTCGTAGTAATGACACATTATTTGGGTCAGTTTTCAGATTGCAAGAATGAAGACAATCAAGCATAATCTGTATTTTTCTGTGCAGTGGATTGACAAAGGGGCATGAGTGGGCTGAGGCAATTAAGCCAAAGGAAGTGGCAGCCTAAGAGGACAGCAAATGTGCAGTGAGCAATTGCTTCCTACCAGCTACTGTTTTCAGCACGTCACAGGATTTCAGTGACTTCATTCTCATGATCACAATCGTGTCATGGAAGCACATGAGCCCTATTCAAAGAAATATGATAACTAACTTGATCAAGGCACTTAGCTGCTACAGCCTGGATTTGAATTTAAGCTCAAAGTAACTCCAGGACTACTGGGCCAGACATGTCTGTACAAACAAACCTTTCTAAATCCAAACTTACAGTTGTTATATTTAGTTCATTTTGTGTTATTGTGTTTTAGAAGCTTCTGTGTAAGAGAAAATAAATGAAATGTTTCAGGCAAAAAGAGATATGTTAACTATTGTATTAGTCAGAGTTCATCAGGGAAAGGGAAAACATGTATCTATATAAAAGAAAGATTTACTTTAAGGAACTAGCTTAGCAGTTTTGGAGGCTGCCAGGTATCAAATCTGCAGGCTAATCCTACAGGCTCTGTTCAAACTCAAAGGCAATATACTAGCATAATCCTCTCTTCCTCCAGAGAGGTCAGTATTTTTCCAGGCTTTAATTATTCTTCAACTGATTGGCTGAGGCCCACCTATATTATGGAAGACAGTCTAATTTATGCAAAAGAAATTGATTTAACTACTAATCACATTTGAAAAAAATATTTTCATAGAGCCTTCTAGACTGACATTTGGCTAAATATCCAGGTACTATGGTCCAGTCATGCTGACATTTAAATGGACCTTTGCATATACTAATATATATGCATTTGTACCTTTTTATTTTATGACTGAAGCAAATTATCAACTTTCTTAGCAGACAAAAATAGAATTAATATACTCTGAAATGATATTCATTGATCATCAAAACATTTTGAGACTTTGTTCACTAGCTAAGGTTTAAATAGGGCTCATGATCCAAATCTCACTCTGTCTAGGTGGTGACCAGTCAAGGTGAGAGGGAAAGACATAGATTCAATGGACTATAAGGTACCTTGATAAAGGCTAATGAAGAGGTTAAGACAGGATTCTGCAAGGGAGCAAGAGACAGAGAGAAGTACTTCTTGATGCCTAACTCAGGACTGGGGAAGAGCCTCGAAGAGGCAATGTTTAGACTCCATCTGGTAGGAAGGAGACTCACCTAGGAAGCAGAAGTCTGAGAAAGAAAGATACAAAGGCAGAAACATAGATATAAGGATTTGTAGGAAATCTACTGAAATGGAGCACTACATTCTTGATGGAGAAGAAAGGAAAGACCATATGATTGATGGCTCAGGTTTGGCTTCATACACAAGCTGACAGGAAGTTACTGGTCTCTAGATTAGAGGATTGTGTGATCGAAGATAGATCCTTTTCAAATTTTTATTGAGCTTTTAAACATTTCATATAACAGTTCTTAATCACATTTAGACCTCCTACCCAATCCATGTCTCCCCCCACCAGACTTCATGTATTCTGCCATACATGCTAAGTCCTATCCAGTCAAGCATTTGTATCCATATGTCCTTCAGTGCAAATGCATCCACTGGAGTCTAGTCAGCCTACCTAGAGATCCTAAGTAATGCATACTCTCCCTCATCCAGTAGTAATCAGTTTCCCACAGTTCCTAGACTAGGGTCAACCCGCCACCCATTTCCCTCCATTATGGGCCCTTGTCTGATTGAGTTGCCATAGGTCCTGTGTTTGATGCCACCATTGCCACAAGTTCACATGTGCAAGCTTCCAGTGGCCTGAAAGGCTCTGTTTCCCTATGTTCATGAGCCAACCCTGGCTCTTACAATCTTTCCACCCTCTCTTTCACAATGGTCCCTGAGCCATGGGTGGGAGAGAGTTGATATAGAAGTCCTATCCAGGGACATATATTCTGCAGACATATTCTTTAAAAGTTGGCCAGTTATGGCCTTTTGTGTAATTGCACTCTGTTGTATAAGGAGACTTCACTGATGAGAGTTGAGGAATACACTAGTTTTCTCTCTGCCCCCCATTCTGTTGTGTTCCAAGAGTCTTGGATGCAGAGGTTCCACTGTAGGTATGTCACCTAGGACTGGGTATCGTTCAGATATATATTCTCTGTGTCTGAACATTTGTGGGGTTCTGCAGTAGCCTCCATCTGTTGCAAAAAGATGGTTCTTTGATGAGTGATATACAGTATAGTTGTCTGTAAATATAAGAATCCATATTTAGCATGCAGTAAGAAATTTCATTTGCCTACAAATATGTCAGAGATAGGGTTTTCTTTAAGAAATTTAATTTTCATTTTTTTACTTCAGAATTTGAATCAAAATTATTTGTCTTATGTATTTGGCTGTGTTTACGGTGCCACCCATGATGGTGCCACCCATGAGTTCACTCCTATTGAGGGGGCTTTAAATCCAATTAGATAGATATTGATTACACCCAGATAACAATGCCACTATTGCACCAGTAGAGGTATTTTTTCTGTGCTGGTCATTATGGTTATTAGGGTTTATGGCTGGGTTAGACAATTGATTGATTTTCTCCCTTAGCAGCTTACACATTACTCTCCATAACTATAAGTGTTAAAGTTCAGGTAGAAGGCTACAAGGTAAGTTCCTGCTCCATCGCTCCAAGTCCTATATCCAAAGTATGTCCTGCCTTCAGCAGTAGGGTCTTATCTTCCAGTTCTGGGTGATAATCAAGAGCCTTGGCAATAGCCTGTGTTATTTTGGGAGTCTTTTGAACCACTCTGACCAATCACTCAAAGGAAGGTCTCTCCTGTCTGGCACCATGTTCTCTGCCATACAGCTCCAAGGTATACATATGCACTACTGTTCAGGCACCATATGTGTATTTCTCCTGGGGTTTTGGAGGCAACACATTTCCCTCTGGCTTCCCTAGTCCCCCAGGATGCATTCATCTCTACCTTCTCTCCCCACCTCCTTCCTCCTTCCCCAGTCCAAGCATCCCCATTATCTCCATCTTCCCCCAAATAATACCAGCCTCCCACCATTTCCCCTCTCCTGAGCTCCCTCCTTCCCCATGGTGGCTTCCTGCATGTCCTTCCCTCTTCCCCCCAAGGCAAACACTCCCACTTTCCCCACCTCCCCCCATTAATGTCTGTTCCCTACTATCCCCCTTTTTCAGGTTCTTTATTTTCCTTTACTTCTGTGTTTCCTTTCCATTTTCCTGACTCCTGGTGTTACATCAGGATATATAATCACATTTAAGGGATCAGTACTATGATCCAAAAATGAAGGAGTACATATGTCACTTGCTTTTCTGCATTTTTTATTACTTCACTTAGTATCTCACACTCTCTAGTTCTATTCATTTACCTGCAAATTTCATAATTTCATGTTTCTCACTGCTGAGTAGAATTCCATTGTGTAATGTACCAATTTTTATTATCCATTGATCAGTTGAGGGATATTTGGGTTGTTTCCATTTGTATTGTGAAGAGAGCAGAAACAGACATGGATGTACATGTATCTCCACAGTAGGATGAATCCTTTGGGTATATGCCAAGGGGTGGCATAACCAGGTCATATGATAGGTTCATTTTTAGTTTTTTGAGAGCTCTCCAAACTGCTTTCCATAGCAGTTGCACAAGTTTGCATTCTCACAGCAGTGAATGAGCATTCCCCTTTCTCCACATCCTCACCAGCATTTGGTGTTTTTCATTCTCTTGATCTTAGCCAGTTTGACTGGGGTATGACAGCATCTTTATCTGCATTTCTCTAATTACTAAGGACGTTGAGAACTTTAAGGTGTTTCTTAGCCATTTTTATTCACTTGAGAACTCTCTGTTCAAGTCTATATCCCATCTTTTTATTAGGTGGCTTATTTTCTTGTTTTTTTCTTTTTAAGTTCATTGTATATTCATTGTATAATCTGTGAGTCTCTCTTCCCTCGTGGGTCATTGGCCTCTAATCCACGAGGACAAAGGGAGCAGAGGTGGCGAGCAGGGTCAGGATGGCCATGAGTACAATAGAAAAAACCTTCTGGGAGTCAGCTTCAGTGAGACAGCTCATTTATTCAGGTGGTTGAAGGGAAGATATAGGGCGAAGATGGCAGCCAGAGCTTTACCTGATAGGTGTTCATAGTATGCTTTATTTGCATGTTGCAGGAAGACCCTATCATGTAGAAAGGGGAGGTGGGATTTACTGGCTGTAGTGCAATGCCTAATTATCATACGGGAAAACCAGGGGCAGCATTTGCAAGGAACTATGTCAAAGGTCATGTTCCAAATAAGATCAGGCAGAGAGTAGGGAGCCCCTGCTGAGAAAGGGAGTCCTCCACTTTGAGCCAAGCCCGTAGAGCTGTCCAGACATGCTGGACTGTGACCTTCATGCCAGGGTCCCCCAACATTAATCCTCTGTCAGATGTGTAGCTCGTGAAGATTTTCTCCCACTCAGTGGATTTCCTCTTCACTTTCTTGATTGTTTCTTGCTGTACAGAAGTTTTGTAGCTTAATGAGGTCCCATTTATTGATTGCTGACCTTAATGCCTGAGCAGCTGATGTCTGATTTAGAAAGTCCTTTTGTATACCTATATTTTGGAGGGTGCTGCCTGTCTCTTCTTCTAGGAGTTTCTGAGTTTCAGGTTTCACATTGAGGTCTTTGATTCATTTGGAGTTGACTTTTGTGGAGGGTGAAAAATAAGGGTTAAGTTTCATTCTTGTCCAGGTGGAGATTCAGTTTTGCCACCACCATTTGTTGAAGATGCTGTCTTTCCTCCATTGTGTTCTTGGCACCTTTGTCAAATATAAGGTGACTGAAATTGCATGTACTCATGTTTGGGTCTTCAATTCTGTTCCACTGATCTATGTGTCTATTTTTGTGCCACTGCTATGCTGTTTTTATGACTATATCTCTAAAATATAATTTGAGATCTGGTATGGCGATTCCTCCAGTGTTGTTCTTTTTGATCGAGATTGCTTTGGCTACCAATGGTCATTTGTGATTCCGTATGAATTTGGGGGATGATTTTTTTTCTAGCCCTGTGAAGAATGTCATGGATATTTTAATTGGCATTGCATTGAATCTATAGATTGCTTTTGGTAAGATGGTCATTTTCACAATATTAGTTCTACTAACCCATGAGCATGGTAGGTTTTTCCATCTCCGAGTGTCTTCCTCTATCTCTTTTTCACAGATTTAAATTTTTAACTGTGGAGATCTTTAATGTCTTTGGTTAGATTTGTTCCTAAATATTTTATTATTTTGAGTTTATTGTGAATGGAAGGGTTTCCTTGAATGCTTTTTCTGATTGCTTGCTATTGGTATAAAGATAGGCTATTGACTTTTATAAGTTGATTTTGTAAACTGCCACTTTATTGGAGGTGTTAATCATTTCTAATAGCTTCCTGGTAGACTTTGGGGATCTCTTCTCTATAATATATTATCTGCAAATAGAGATAATTTGACCTTTGACCTCTTCTTTTATGATTAGTATTCCTTTAATTTCTTTTTTTTTTTTCCCTTTTGTCTTATTGCTCTTGCAAGAGTTTCAAGCACTATACCAAAAAGGAGTGAAGATAGTGGACAGCTCTGTCTGGTTCCTGATTTTAATGGGAATGCTTCCAGTTTTTCGCTATTTAGAATTATGTTGATTTTAGGTTTGTTGTATGTAGCTTTAATTATGTTAAAGTATGTTCCCTCCAGCCCAATTCATTCTAGGACTTTTAAGCATAAATGCATGTTGGATTTTTGTCAAAGACTTTTTCTGCATCTATTGAGATGAACATATGATTTTTTTTCTTTAAGTCCATTTATATGTTTTATTACATTTATTGATTTATATATATTGAACCATCTCTGCATCTCTGGAACAAAGCTAACTTGATCACGGTGGCTGATCTTTTTGATGTCTGCCTGAATGTAGTTTGTGAGTATTTTGTTATTTCTTCTTGTTTACTAGGTTTGGGGTTGGTTTGTTCTTGCCTTTCCAGAGTCTTGAGCAGTACCATTAAGTCATTTACACAGGCTCTTTCTGATTTTTTAATGCAGGCACTAAGAGCTATAAACTTCCCTCTTAGGACTTTTAAAGTATCTCAGAGGTTTTGTTATGTTATATTCTCATTTTCACTTAGTTCCAGGAATACTTTTATTTCTTTCTTAATTTCTTCTGTGACACATTCATCATTCAGGAATGTGTTGTTTAATCTTCATGAGTTCAAGTAGTTACTAGAACTTCTTTTGCTGTTGATTATAACTTTATTGCACTGTGGGCTAATAGAATGAATGGAATTATTTCAATTTTTTATTTTTTGAGATGTGTTTTGTGTCCCAGAATGTGGTCAGTTTTAGAAAAACTTGCATGAGATGCTGAGTCAAAAGTGTATTTTTTGGTGCTTGGGTGTAATATTCCATAGATGTCTGTTAGGTTCATTTCAGGTAAGATGTCATTTAATTCAGATGTCTCTATGTTTATTCTTTGTCCAGATAACCAATCTATTGAAGATAGTGAGGTACTAAAGTCATCTACTATTACTGAGTTGGGGTTAATCTCTGTTTTGTAGCCCTAGAGTACTGTTTTTATGAACTAGGATGCACCATTTGTTGCGTATATGTTCATGATTGTAATAGCTCCTTGGTCAGTTGTTCCTTTGATTAGAATGAAGTAATCCTCTTTATGTCTTCTGATTAGTTCTAATTTGAAGTCTATTCTGTCATATATTAAAATTGCAATACCTGCTTGTTTCTTGGAGCCATTTGCTCAGAATATCTTTTTCCATCCTTTCATCATAAGGTGGTGTCTTTCCTTGAGGGTGAGATGAGTTTCTTGAAAGCAACAAAAAGACTGATTTCTTTTCTTGATTCATTCTGTTAAACTGTGTCTTTTGACAGGGAAGTTGAGGCCATTGATATTTAGTGTTATTATTGAAAGATATGTATTGGATACTATCATTTTAACTTCTTTGAGTTTGTGGCCCTATTCTGTGTTTTGTTATTATACCTTTCTTCACTTTATTTCTGTCGCCTCTTGGGTATACTCATTCCTATCTTTATTCCTATGTATTGCTTTGAGTATTCTCTGTAGGGTTGGTTTGGTGGACATGAATTCTTTCAGTCGTGGTCATTTAGAACTGGGAATACTTTGGTCCAGGATCCTTTGGCTTTCATAGTTTGCATTGAAAAGTCAACCGTAATACTGCTAGGTTTTCCTTTGTATTCAACTTGTTTTTCTCTAGCAGCTTTCAGTACCCTCTCATTATTCTACACATGTTTTTACTATGATATGCCATGGGGAGTTTCTGTTCTGGTCATGTCTAATTTGTGTTCTATGTGCTTCTTGAATCTGTATAGGTAGGTCTTTCCTTAATTTAGGGAAGTTTTCTTCTTTAATCCTGTTGAAGATCTGGTCAATACCATTGGCCTGAGATTATTCCCCTTCCTATGTACCTATGATGCATGGATTTGGTCTTTTCAAGTTGTTCTACATTTTCTGCATAGTCCATTCCTGTGCTTTTAATTTTTTTTTCGTAGTCTTTGCTTCAGGAGTCCAGATCTTCAACTTTGTCATCCAGTCTTGATATTCTGTTTTCTGTTTCAATCACTCTGCCTGTGAAGCCTTCTCCTATTGTTTCCAATTGACTTTTTTAGTTTTTCAATTCCATGGTCATGTTGGCTTGACTTTTCTTCAATATTTCTATCTCTTTTGCAAATTCATTTTTCAAGTTCCGAATAGTTGATATTTCATTAAGTTGCATAACTTGCATATTCTTGAGCTTCCATTACAAGTTTATGTCTATCTTCTTTGAGTTCTTTGAGTTTTTTTTTATTTTCTTTAAGTTTCTTGATCATGTTTACAATTATTCTTTTAAATTCTGCATCCTGAGGTTCTCAGGGTGGTTCTCATTGCAGTGCACTTCTGTATAACTGGTGGGTTTTTGGGGGGACATATTCTCTTGGTTTTTCATATTATTTGTGTTTCTGTGCTACCATTTGGGCATATGGATGTTCTTTGTTGATTGTGTGTCTGGTAGGAACTTCTATTCTTCCTTTGTTTAATTGAATTTTGGTTCTATTTATATTGTTTATGTAGCTTGGTAGTTTTTTGTTCAGGTATGAAAAATAAATTCGTGAATACTTCAGGTTCTTGTAGGGCAGTGGACTATTCTGGGTAGTTGGTGGGAGAGGATAGTAAGTAGACAGGTCAGGGTGGTAGGAGTGCTGGGCTGTCTCAGATCAGGAGCCAGTGGAATCTATACTAAAGGGTTTAGCTGGTCTGGGTTAGGAAACTTGTGCAGAGATCAGATGCAGAGGAACTGGAGTGGGCCTGGGCCCAAGGCTCACAGGAAAAAGGGTGGGGTGCAGTAGATTGGGAGTGTTGAGGCTGCAGAAGAATGGAATAGAGATGAGGGATAGATCAATTCTTAAAAGGTGATATCAGTGCACTTGGGATGCTGTAGCCCAAAAATTACTCATTCCTCTGAAAAAAAAAAAAAAAAACTCTGGGAAAAGGGGTGGAGCCGTGTCCATATTGGAACTCAAAGTGAAGCGTGAGGCCGTTGAAAGCCGATGGAGACTACTACGGGCTGGGCTTGAATAGCATGTGTGTTATGAGAAGCCGTTTCTTTGTAAGTCACCTCCTGGAAGTCATAAACTGTGCAAAACCCAAACTGAACTGTGTTAGGTCAGTTTTGTTAACCAGCGTCAGGACCGGGAGACCCAGTGACTGAAGGCCAGCCTCCTAGAGAGAGGGAAGTAGAAAATTTAGAGAAACAGATGCTGTAGCAGGAGGATTACAAGTTCAAATCCAGTTTGTGCTATATAGTGAGAAAGATGCAATTTGTGACAGAAGAAACAAAATAGGTAGGCAGGGTGACATGGGGGAGAAAACCCGTCAGAAGAGATAATGACAGGAAGACTGAGGGAAAAATCATGACGATTTTTAAATTAAATAATAAGAAAGAAGGAATCATTTCATTTAAAATTCTGTGTTCCTACTGTGCTCAAGTACCTATGTGTGTAACTCTGTCAAAATAACTGGACTTCAAAGGTGAATGAAAGGATAGGAACAAATGTTTACAGCATATTGTAACTATCACAGAAGAAAACACAAGACATGACCTTGACTGAAAGGATTCAAGAAGGAGCACACAGGTGATGTATTGGCAGGGTTGTGCTGGAAGACCAGCAGTACAGGGGGACAGGCTGATGTGGGGATCTTCTCACCAGAGTGGCAAAATCCATGAGACTTCCACGTGAGTCAAATCTTGTGCTGAGGTTGACAAGCGATCGTGGTATAAAGGCCTATAGAAGGAGAATAAACAAAAGGAAAGAGGCCAGACCGAGAAAAGCCTTGCCTATGTTTTGCTGAAAGATATTAATCGAGTGTGGTATGGTGTGAGAGTCTTTCCAGAAGCATAAAAGTTGCACAAATAGAGAAAATAGCTGGGACACTTATGAGCTTCTTAGTGTTGCTATAATAAATTACACCACGTACTTAGTTATCTAAACAACAGAAGTTTAACCAACCAACAGACACACACACACCCTCTGAAGACTACAGGAGGGAACTTCCTTGTACTTTCTAACTTCTAATGGCCTTGACTCTCCTAGGTTTGACTTCAGTCTCTACCTCCATCTTCACGTGGTCTCCCTACTGTGTATGTGCTTTTCTGTAACTTTTAGGACCTGTTATTAAATTTCAGGGAAATTCCAATCCACTATGACCTCATCTTCTCTTACCTTAAGAACATCTGAAAAGACCTGATTTACAAATAAGGTAAAATTCCAAGGCCCTGGGTGGATATGAAGTTTTGTGATATAGTATATAATCTATTCTAGAAATTATTGGAACACAACAAGCAAGCACTAAGAAGATCTAAGACAAAACCGGGGAGAGGAAAAGAAGGAAACAGGAGGACTTGGAATAATGAGTCGTGTCTAGTGGAAATGAAGAAATGAAATTCAGAATTAAGGAAATTCCAATATTTCTGGAGAAACCAGGTGTGTTTATGGGTACCATTGGACAAGGTGGAAATGATGCAAGTAAGAACAGATTTGAGTATGGACCTGGAGGTGTGGAGGAGGTAAATTTGTTCAGTGGTGCCCAATGTGATGTACACTGCATAAGGCTAT
This sequence comes from Nannospalax galili, assembly GCF_000622305.1. Classification (NCBI taxonomy): domain Eukaryota; kingdom Metazoa; phylum Chordata; class Mammalia; order Rodentia; family Spalacidae; genus Nannospalax; species Nannospalax galili. The sequence goes on along the minus strand of NW_008331484.1, from coordinate 2,178,803 downwards.
CATCAAGTAAAAGAAAACTAAAATGGCTTAGATGGGTGGGTGGTAAAGCCATTAATTGTGACTGAGAGAAAAGAGCTTTTGGAGGGAAGAATGTGAGGTAGTTCTTGTAAACCTTAAATTTTAAAGGTTTGCAGCAGGTAAAAAGAGGGTAAAGTACAAGTTTAGTCTTCTGGAAAAAGAACTGCTAATGTTTAGCAGCTTGACAGCAGTAACAGTCATCACACGGGAGTCCAAGACACATGGAAAGAGTATTGAGGGTGAGCTGTCAGTGAAAAGTGAAGGGTTTCAGTAAATGAAGGAAAGCAAGTAGCACCCAAGACTCCAAATAGGCAAGAACTGGGACAGTTCATTGATATGATTACAGGCCATCGTGTGCCCCTGACAAAGAGGTTGAACAGCTGTCTTGGTGCCAACCCGAAGTTCCAGATGAAACAGAGGCAAAAAGCAGAGACACAAAACACTGTCAGGTTACTAACAAGTTACTAAATGCTTGGAACAGCAAGATCTCAAATAAAATCCCATCTAAATCTATGTGCAAAAAACTAGAAATATACTCATTACCAAATAAAATGGCTGGCATGTTTATAGTTTTGTTGATGAGAGCTAGTTTTTACATGCCCTTGTACTTACCTGTCTAATGTTCAGAGCAATTCCATGCTGTCACGTAGGTTTCATAAAGTGGAACAAAGGCATAGAGAAGTGAAGTTACTTGTTCCAACTCAGAGAACCGGTATGTGACAGAGGCAGAATTAGAAACCTGAGTCGAACACAAGAGGCTTTCAGGTAAGACCACATGATTCCAGATTTTTATGTACCTAGTAGGACCATGAATAAGGTCCCTTTCTCTTTTTATATTCAAAGCAGTTTGTCAAATTTCTAAGAAGAGATGATTCAAGCCTGGTGTGGAGCATGTGTCTATAAACACCAACACTCAGAAAGCTGGGGCAGGAGGTTCGTGAGTTTGAGACCCTATGTCAGAAAACAAAATTATAAGTAATGGATATTTAGAGAAAAAAGAAGCTACCATATTGGTATCTTCCAAAGATTTTGGGGGAGGGAGAAGAAAAGACTGATACAATTGAATGAATGGATAGCATTAAAGAAAAGTTACTGATTTGTTCATTATTTTCTTAAGGATGGCATATTCATATGAAGGCTAAGGCTATACCACCAGTGGAGAAAAAAATCTTAAAAGTGAATGAAAGAAAAGAATTGAGATGTGTTTTGATATTTGACTAAGCTGTTTCTGAAATATAGAAGAACACTATAGATTGAGTGGCAGAATTCTGAGGCAGAGGGTCTATATGAAAAATGACTGTGTCAAAGGAACTAGAGGGAGTCAGGAGCAGCATCAAAAGAAAAGGATCAAAAGAAAGGATATACACTTTCAGATAGAGAAGACACAAACAAAGGAAATCTATGATTTTGCAAGTCTAATTTTTCAGTCTAGGAAATGTTTTAACGTCTTCTTATAAAACTGTTGAGATGGAGTGGGCACTTGAGTCCAGGAGAGGCAAAAATCCTTTTGGTGGTATAGAGACACACTCAAGCTGACCAAGCCTGGGTAAACATGTGGCCAAGTGGTAGAGAGGTTCCCTTGCTTCCACTAAAGCACTACCTGGCTAATTTCCCTGCAGGCCCTCCCATTGGAATTTCCTCAGCACAGAAATTCTTTTTCACCCTCAAAGCCCCAGTGCTCAAAACACAACCTAGAATGTTGTGACTGGGCACAGCAGCTGCTGATTTTCAGCCTCGTGCTTCCAACTGCTAAGAACTTACTCTTCAAGTTAGGAGAGTCACAAGGTATCCCAAGAAACTTAGAGGAGTCACAAGGTACCCCAAGAAACTTAAACACAAGGAGAGAGTGAATGTTCTCATTGTTCTCATGGAAAGAGATGGAGCAAGTATTTCTTGGTACTTTGGTAATAAATACTCCTGTAAACCAATTTACCAGGCTGATGAGCCTAATTTTATTTTTTATGTGTCACAGAATCGTTTTTCAGGAAATTCGATCACCTCTATCTGATTTTATTGCCACCAGCATATCTAGGAATTGTTGTGAGGCCCCAAAGTGTTTTTCATAGCAAGGCTGATATGAAGTTAAAAGCTATGACTTAAAATATCTCTATGGTCTATACAAAGTCAAGCAATCACCTCAACTGGATCATACAGGGATGGAGCAGGGTTGGAGAGGTAAGAGGGTCATTTGAACAATTTCATCATTCTTTCCTTCAGCTACATCAGTGAACTTGATCATCAAATCACCGCTGAGTATTTTGGAAAGAAAGTTTAAGTAGACGAAAGGAAATCCAGGACCAGGCACCTCACTTTCTTATAAGGCAGCTGTGAGAACAGTATCTACTCAGACTGTGTGAAGCACAATTTTCTAAACAACATAGGCTTCTGCAAGTTAAATAACATTCATTTATTAGTATATGGACACACAAAAAAACTGCTTTACATTTATTAAAATGGGCCCTTTTGAATTTCTAGGCATAACTCTGATCCTAAATTATAAGCCTTTAAGGAAAGCACTGGGAAAGACATTATAATTAAACATGCCACTACAAGAGTTTGACCCAATGCACCCCCAAGGATTGTGCTTCTAGTACCCACGAAGTCCAAAAGATACCAGGGACTTCCCATACCTCTTTTTGTCAATCATCTATGCTTCAGTCTTGGGAAAAAAATTGTTATAGTCTGCTCTAGAAAAAGAAAGATAAATGCTCTCCATAACAATGCAAAGATCCCAGGTATATTAGGGCACCGATTTGCTCCTTTTTCTCTTCCCAGGCTGGAGCAGGAAGGCCTTAACGTTGACAGTGCACGCAATTGCCCACCATCACATTTGTTTCCTTCCCAGCCTGCAATTCTGGGACCAGTCATACAAGGTGCTCTCAAGCTGCTCAAAGTAACTTAAGCACGAAACATTTTTTAGCCCCAGCTCCTTAAATTATGAAAATGACAAGGACATAAAACCTTCTACACAAGTCCTTCTGTGATTTAGTTAGTGAGTATCCTGACCTAAGCAGGGCTGAATGAGTTCTGCTGCTAAGTTACACACATCAAAATTTAATTAAGTTTCTGACCTAATGTCCCCCTGGCTTCATTGATTAGGGAAGTCAGAAGTGGACAACGTCATTCTCAGGAAGGCTGTGTAACTGTGAAGTCTGAGCAGTTTCTCAATATTTTCTTTTCATCTGAGTGTTCTTTTCAAGTCTCATTAGATCATTATGCATATTACAGCTGTGATAATCTTTCTCTAAGAAATGAACTTTTTAAAATTGCACATTTTAAAGTGACTTCTGGAGTTACCATGGCAGCTTCATTATAATACACAGAGATGAACATTATCACAGCTAAGCCAGATCTATCCAGGCTGTCAGGAAATGAGAATTCCACGTAAAGCACATTCTTCAGTAGGGTTCATAAAACTTAGTGGATCAAGTGTCAAGACTTGCAGCTCAACGTTTTAAATGAAAAGCTTTCTATCATCTGTGTTCCTTAAACATATTCTCGATGGCTTGGGCTTTCTGCCATCAATAGCTTATTGTATTTAGAGATGCACGCAGTGCTGACTGATAATTTCCTTTTCCAGCTCCATTTGCCAGATGCTTAGCTTCTACAAGGACACTAAGAGTCTTTTCAGACCCTGACAGAGTGGTTTTGTCCCTCACTTATAAGGAAGGATGGGTTTATGTAGATAAACCATCTAAATCATCTAGGCTGTGGGATCTGGGTGGTTAGAAATGGCAGACAGCTTCCTTCCATTTATAGTCTTCTGGTGGATCACTGGCTACCCTGAACTGACTTCCTTAAGCAGTTCCTTCCTTAGAAGTTTCTGGGGCTCTAAGCTGGCAGCTAGGACTCAACATGCATGGTGGTACCTGTGGTCACAGGTTCTACTTATCATCTATATTAAAATAATATTATTTAGATGAAACATATACAGGGAATACACAGTGTAATCTATATCTCATAAAAATAATTCATTTAATAAAAGCTGTATATATGGAACTTGATAGAGATTATGAATAAAAACAACTAAATGGAAACATCCTGTATTAGTTACTTTTCTGTTGCTGTGATAAAAACACTGACCAAAGCAACTTATAAAAGGAAGAGTTTATTTAGCTTACAGTTCCAAAGAGGAAGAGTCCATCATGGTGAGGACACGTGGTGAGGTGACCAGCACAGGAGAAGAACTAAGCACTCACATCTCTAGGCAGGCATCTGGAAATGTGGCCAGGCTTAAGAACTCTCTAAGCCCACTCCAAGTGACCTGCTTCCTCCAGCAAGGACATACCTTCTAAGATCTCCCAAGCCAACTGGGGACAAAAAGGTCCAAATACTTGGAGCCTGTCGGGGACATTCTCATTCAAACTTCCACAGATTCCCTAGACCCGGAATTATGGAAGGTTGTTATCCACTATGTGGGTGTTGGGAACTAAACCTTGGTTCTCTGCAAAAGCAACCAGTAACCTCTGAGCAATCTCTTTCCAGTTCCTCCCTCACATGTACAAAACAGTAGGTACTACCTGTGCATGATGGCCTTAATCTCAGTAATGGGAAGGCTGAGGTAGGAGAACAGCCATATATTTAAGACTCACATGGTTACACAGTGAGTTCCAAGCCCATCTGGGTTACTGAGTGAGAATCTGTTTCAAAACATCAAAAGAAAACAAAATAGCAAATACAAAGAAGACATCGACATGCTCGTCAGCTGCCTGGTAGAAGCTGGCCCCTGCTTTTTCCTGCTCTTCCCAGTTCCCTCAGCTTTCCTTCAAAGGGTAACTTTGCAGCCATCACTACATTTAAAACTGCAGTGCTCTGCCCACTCCCAATCCTGCTCTTTGCCAATGCTCATCGCTCCCAACATAACTATTTCTTCTCTTTCGAGTGTTTATTACCTGTATTTCCCACCAAGAACGCTTGCAGGGTAAAAATGTAACTCAAGTACCTAAGACACTACCTAGCACTGATTATGAATGAAATTTTAACATTATGCTGCTGACATTCCATTTGAAAGAGATAGTATAAAATTTAGTAGTAGTTTCTTCAGACTAAAATTAAAAACTACTAAAGACTAGCTTTAATTAATGATATAATAAATTAATGAATTAAGTGAATTAAGTTAAATAAAATGGGCCCATTTAAAATCATTATTTTGATCTTTTGCTTTTTCTGATATTTTTTTTACAATAAAACTTTTTTTTGAGTTTTCAATTGGTCATTCTTCAGTGTTCTCTTTTATTTATGTACATGTGGTGTGCCTGGATGAGTTTATGTGTACCAAGTCCATACAGGTGCCCAGGGAGAAAAGAGGGTGTTGGATCCAGTAGATCTGGAGTTACAAGCAGTTGTGAGATGCCCAATGTGGGTGCTGGGAACCGAGCCCTAGTCTTTTACAAAAGTAGCAAGTGTTTTTCACCACTGAGTCGTCTCTCCAGCCACAGGTTCTGTTATCTTGAAGGCTGTAGCCATCTAGTATCAATGAAACTAGTTGCACGAGGGTATGTTTTAAGGGATGAGGTATCCCTGGGTCTCTATGTGGCTTCAGAGGGCATCCTGGATCAGATTTTTCCAATTTTAATAGTGCAATCTTGTCAAATGTATTTGGTGTTTTTTCCTCAGTTCGTTTTCCATTTGAATTTTAAAAGAACAGTAGAGAAAGAATTTGGACACATTATCTTTCATAGTTTAAAACCCAAGTCTGTGACTGGGGAAATAGTTCAGAGTAACGTGCTTGCTGCACAAGCATGACGACCTGAGCTCACTACCCAGCACTCACATAAAAATTCAGGAATGGAGGAGTATGCTCTGGGGAGGTAAAGCCAGGAAGATCCCTGGGGCTCACTGACTAGTCCATCTAGCCTAATCAACCACTCCTATGCCCCTGTGAGAGATCCTATCTCAAAACAGAAAAAAAAACGAGATGGAAGACTCCTGAGGAGTGACACCTGACTTTGACTTCTGTGTTGTACATACAAACAAACACACACACACACACACACACACACAAGTCTGGTGGGTTTTCTGTCTCAGTAATATTTGGCATAGATTTCAAGTTTGCATACAATGCTGTTTATTACATAAACAAGAGTCCTACTGTTGAGAAATGTTCTAACGGCAGGTATAGACTTTATTCTTAATGAGGCTTGAATTTAGCACTGTAATGAATCTTGTTGAAAAAGTTAGGCAAGAAATCACAAGTTTGTTTTGATAGAGACCAAGAATTTTAAGTGTGTGTTGGCCTTAATGTCTTTTAAACTATGCTATAGAAACACGGGAACCAGGGAAAGCATATAATCAACCGCTAGCCTCTGAACATGTGAAGTCAGCTTTACCACATCCTGTTTTGTAGGATGTGAAATAGACTTCTGTCATCTGTAGCTAAGGACACCAAGAGCACTTTATTCTCTTGTACATCAGGTTCAGTCCCTTAAGCAAAGGCACTCACCTCCCTGGAAGCAATTGAAAATGCATCTCACTCTAACTCAAGGTCAGTTTCCTCTGTAAATGGGCCAGAGAACTAACTGCATTTTCCTTTGTTCCTTTAAGGAATTTAGGCTTCACAGAGGACTGGAGAACTGAGATTTGTATAAGGCACAGGTGATAGTGTCAGGCGTATCTTAGTTTTCTTTTGACTCAAGAATGAGAAAATAGAAATTGCTTTGACCCATGGCCCCATGTTGGGAACATGGTATTTTCCATTGGTCACTAGGAGATCAAGTTCTGCATGTCTGCTGACCAAGCCTTCCATTTCTGTCATCACTTGAAATTCTCTAATAGGACCCTTTGCAATCCTCACACTGGGGCTAGACAAAATGAAATTTACTTAATTCAACTTGACACATTCATATTAGAGGCAAACTATATGTGGGTCCTACTTTCTTAAGGTTTTAGCTGGAGCAGTGAAGGCATTAAGAAAATGATGCTGATATGGCAGTGAGTGGGATCTCCTAGGCTGCTACAGTGAGGCAAAAGCATTTGCCTTTAAAACTGGGTAAGCTGAACTCAAAATTTGAATGAAACAAATTAGAAATAGTATCTCAAGTTCACAGTTCTTCCTTTCACAGGACATCTGTTTTCTGCAGGCAGGCTGGCAGGTCATGTTGCCACCAGAGGCTGAAACCATTCCTGAGTAATTCAACCTCAGCAGTCAATGTAAAAAGTAGAGATTTGGCTGCACATGATGGCACATATCTTTTTTATTTCTAAATATTTTATGTGTGTGCATATGTATTACCTGCATATAGGTAAGTGCACCCATGTAATGCAATGCCCGTGGAGGAGAGAAGAGACTGTCGGATCTCCTGTTAGCTGCCATGTGGGTGCTGGGATTTGAACCCAGGTCTTCTGCAAGAGCAGTCAGTGTTCTTAACCACTGTGCTATCTCTCCAGCCCTCCCCCCCCTTTTTTAATGATGGCACATGTCTTTAATCCCTTCACTCAGGAGGCAGAGGAAGGTGGATCTCTGTGAGATCAAGGCCAGCCTGGTCTACATATCAAGTTCCCGGCCAGCCTGGGTTACAGGAAGATCTTAATGCAAACAAAACAAAACAAACCAAGCAGGAGTACATAACCTAGAGAGTGTACCTAGTAGCCTCTGAAACTATAGAGTACAGTACAATGGTATAATTCAGAAAGGGGGGCAGGGTGGAGGTGCATTAACTCTCATCAAGATTGTCAAATGCAATTCCTATATCTAAGGCTCAGGGAACATCATGAAAAATGGGGTAGGAAGACTGTAAGAGCCAAAGGACCAGGATGCCAGCTGCTAAAAAAATAGTGTCTTCTAGATATGACAGGGAAGTTACACTCATGAAATCTCAACAATATCTTTGTCTAAACAAGGCCTGCATAATGACAGCACCAGTTGCCATGCCAATGTGGATGGTAGAGATTTCACAAAGTCCCACCTCTAGATGAAGAGCTATATAGGCAATCACTGGCTGTTGAGAGAGGGAGAATTAGTTTTCTCCAATAACAAGCTCCCTCATAGGTTATCCAATCCCAAGTAGTCATCTCTAAACATACAAGCAACACTAAATGGACTCAGTGGGTTTTAATGTCATCAACAATAATAATTAAAGTAAAAGAGGTCATAAAATTGAGAGGGGGTTGTGGGTGGGGAGTGGTTTAATATAAATACTCTATTTGCAGGAATCCTGCCTGAATTCATCTAAGCAATATATTGGTGCTGAAAGTAAACAGAATGGTTTGTTTCTGTATTGTTTATAAAAGAATAAAAAAACTCAAATATCCATCAATAGAAAAGGTTTCAAAATATTATAGTGTATTGATTATATGGAAGACTATGCTATCATTAAAAACAACAGGTTCAAAATAAGGAATCAGACACGCGCCCATTGGCAGGTGAGTGAATAAAGAAAATATGTTACATATTTATGTAACTAAATGCTGGGCATGGTGACTGTATCTGTAATCTCAGCACTTAATAGACTGAAACAAGAGGATTGACATGAGTCCAGTGCCAGTCTGGGCTACATGGTGAATTCAAGGTCAGTGAATTTCAAGACTCTGACTCAAAAATAAATAGCTTAATTAATTAATTAATTAATTGTTTGATTAAATATGATATTTTCATGATATGTGCCAAGCACGGTTTGATGCCATGAATATAAAAGAACATTTCTAAGCCTCATCAGCTACAAAGAGAAGCCCTTGTACCCTAATTCAGATTCCTGAGAAGGACTGTCTACCCCTAAGGAGCCCATCATATGCTTCTCAGATGAATCCTGGACACCTGTATGGTCAGAACTGACCTGAAGGTAGAGAGAGCACTTTACTTTATTTCTCCTACGTAGATGAGGGAAGGGTTGTGCAAGTGTCTTATGAGAGTTTGGGGCTCCTGCTGAGTCCTGCTTAACATGTTGATACCACCTGACATACATCCTGGGCAGGTCTATTTCCACAGCCATACAAAGACCACAGTGCCTGACACAAGTCAGATCTCCATTTCCAAAACTCTAGAAGAATCAAAGAGATCTTTTTTCATGGTAGTAGAATTTGGGGTAATTTTAAAAAATTAAAACATTTATTTTTGAGTGATGATGAATTTATAATCTTAATTTATAAATGTATAAATCTTAAACACCAGTAACGAGATCTGGCATAGTGGTCAAGATGATAATAAATATTTAAAAGAGAGTGTCTTGAATCTGGACTTGAGTAGGAAACCAGAAACCACAAATATTTAAACCACATATTAAGAAATTTTAAACAAAAGGAAGTCTTAGTCTCCTTGCTGGACTATTTGAATCCTGACATCTGCTGAGGGGGGATGTTCCTCTTTACATTGTTCTCAGTGTGAGTGGGATGAACTTTCAACACATCCATGCCTTTGTTCTAATATGGATCGAAATATAATGTACTTTGAAGATCAATAAATAATTACCATACATAGAATTTATTTGTATCATTCCCAGTCTCTTAGCTGTCTGCAGTCTGTCAAATGCAGAATTCAGCATTTGAATGAACATAATCGCAGATAGATGTCATGACCCATGGGGGGTTTTCTGAGATGGCAATGCCTCTTTTCACCATCCCAATGGCAGCAGAAACCAGTTATCTGGAAAGTAAACAAATATTTATCGCAATGATCTCGATTTCCAGAGCCACTGTATATTGATTTTCTGTCAAGAAGATGTAGGGCTTTTGGAGCATGCCACCTGTCTTCATATCTATTTATATATTTATTTACTCATTCATTCATTTTATGGTGAGATAGCTGTTGGCCATCAAATACAATGAGCTCCTGAAGCAGTGGGATCTCTCAAAGCCTTTATAGTATGCAACACTTCTTTAGGCATGAGAAATAAAAGTAGCGCTGAGGTTGAATGAGCCAGGTTCCTGTCTACTGCTCACACACCTACCTGGGGATAAATGACTATCCCAATAACTCACTTACAAAATTAGTTTGGGAATGAATCCGTATAGGTGTGCCTATATAAGGAGAAGCCAGTGGACATATACCAAGAAATCCTATAGCACCACCTACACCATAGCACATCATACATCACCTCCCATCACACTATATTTTCCATAGGGCCAAGAGGAAGACAGGAGTGCTGAGAGCTCCCACTATCTGAAGTTGTGTGAAAGACAACAGGCAGAAACTCAGATCAAGATCTCTGAACACAGAAGTCCTATGGTGCCACTTCATCTATTAAAGGCTCTAAGTCCTGCAAGAGTGGCACAAGTTTCCTAAGTTTTTATGATTGCTATGTGTATCATCTACTAACTTTCAAAAGAACACACAGAAAATAAGTCTAACTAGCTCTCCAGACTCATCCCTCTCCCGACTCTGCACCTTATAAAGTCACAAATGCCTCCGAATCGGCAGTTTTTTCACATGCTGTTATTGTTTTCCCACAGCTTTGTTGCATTTGGTTTCAGTCCCCTCTTACAACCCTCTCTCAACTTAATGAGCTAAGCCTGGCGTCTAGTCCAGGTCATAGCTGTAGCTATTCCTGTGCTCTGGAAGTTTTCCTAGACACCCAATTATACACACCTGAGCTCTGGTTCTCTGTTGAATCTAGCTCTTCTGTCACAGCTAAAATCGCCTTTCATCATAATTGTGTACTTAATGATCTCGTTTCCCCATTGAATCATAAGCACCATAGACTGGCAAGCTCTGTTGTCTTGTTCAATATCTTAGTTCCTACATCACACTGTCAGTTCTAAATAGGTAACTTGTTAAATTGAAATAAATGTCTCTTGAACCACTGGTTTCAAGACATATTTGGGAGACTTTTAGCTTAAAATTGCCACAGATTCTCCATCAAGTGTGCCTTTGACCTAAGTGGATCACACTAGGCCATAAAAGTAGCTTTGTTTTATTTTTTACTGTTTTATTTTACCTGTGCCTGGCTGAGGTCATGGTGTGGTTCATCACCTGGAGCCTGACTGTTTAGACTCTAGAAATTTGATTGCCCTATCTACTTGGTATAATTCCACACACATACTTATTTGTCCCTAAAATGCAGCAAAAAAAAATGATTATTTTCCATTTATATCTGCATTTATACACTATACTTGAGCATTTCATGCTCCTCAAAGTATTTAACTGCCAACAGGATGCTTATAAGGACTGAACAGATGTGAGTTAGCTCATGATTCTAATACACAAGTAAAAGTTGGTTCTATGCTAAGGCATCCGTGAAGACATTAAAAGGGCCTTTCCAGATCCAGTCTGTCTTCAGTTAACAACTGCAACAAGACTTGAGAGGCAGGAATCTTCACCGCATACTCAGATAACCTGGTGTTGATTCAGTATGCTAAGGGCCTTGTTATTCAATGGGATCATAGCTCATGTCTTGACCAGACTTTATTCTTGTAAAGGTTTGGTGACTCTTGCATCTTCTCACAGGCTGTCATGACTTCAGTTTCTCTAGACTGTATCTGACCCTGACGCATCACATAGATAAACGTATTCAATCTGTCAGTAATCTCAAGCACTCACTGGTCATGGAGCTCTAGCTGCATGCAGCCCAGCTTAGCCATCTCTTAGAAGGATGGCTATAGATATTGTGGAAAAGGAAAAGATGAAGCTAGAAAGCAAAATGATGGGGGAAGAGCAGTTGGCATTTGACAAGCAGTGTTCGCAGGTTATAAGCATGAAGCTACCCTCGGCCTTTACCAAGAAGTCAAAGCAGTGCACGAATTTGAGAGTCAAAGGCATGTCCCTTTCAAAAGGCCCCTAATGCTTTCCAAAAGTCATTCCCACGTTTCTGTTTAGCAAGTAGTGTTTAGGGAACTAAATGCCATTGTCTGTACAGATTTGAACCCAAATCTCAGAATTGGATGTGAAAAATCAAATTTACTTAGTCAGACAAAGGATAACAAGCCGGAATTTAACAAGATGTCATAACACTATTTGGAAAGAAATGAATAAAGTAATGGAAAATAAAATGAATTAAACTGTGCAGAATAACAGAATGTATGTTCCTATGCATGAGAAAATTATAGGTCTATTCCTACTATTGTTCCGATAAATAAAACAGATGCATTTTTAAATAAAGGGGTTTTTAATTATAAAATTAAAAGGTTTATTAATTTATAATCATAGAAAATACATAATCTTTTATTTGTTAAAAAAATAGAATGAATAAACAGTATGATTCACATGTGATGCCTTCCCTCTATCCTACTATTGAGACAAATCCTTTAATGTCAAGAACTAACAGAGCCTTCAGATTCTAGCCGAGATGTCCTGATGATGTCCTGTAACTGCTTGACAGCACCCACCCACCCCACCCTGTTACTATTCCCACCACACCTATTATGTCATAAAACCTCTCTCCTTCAATTACCTTCTGCAACATTTCCTCAGCCCTGTCCATAAAACCGCCATCCCTGCCTTTAGAGCCTACAACTCTCTTGGTACATATAAACACACTCAGAGAAACACAATCTGCACACATAATACTGAAGCCAAGCACTATCTGTGGTGACACACACATGAATTGTCTCGTATTCTCTCACCGTGAAACAATGCCTATCACTTGATATAAATAATAATGTAAAGTGATTCACCTTGTTTATTTCCCACATTCATATTTTATTTATTATTATCATCAGTTTGATGCATTTTAGAAGGGTGGAATGCCATTTGCATTAGATTTCTGAGTTTTTCCCATTACCTTTCAACTATCCATTAATAAATTTTATTAAAAGTAAGGGAGAGCAAAGAGAAAAGCAATCTCTAGGCTATGTATGGAAATCTTCTAAAAATCGTTCCAAAACATTTTGTAAAAAATAAGAGAAGGGGGAAAGGAACATAGGAGGGAACATCCGTGGAAAAAGGGAGAACGAAGCTGGAGTGAAGTGCATGGTTTTAAGGGCCAAGAGATAAGCAACCTCATGCATTAATGATACGGCCATTACGCCTGCCTCCGTGTGTGTCTGACAGTCTCCTGCAATCAGCTTTCAGTATTGAGGTATACTGTTAATTAGGGCTTATGCACCCCCAAGTCAATTAAATTTGTTTTATTAATGCATAATTCAATATTGTTATGTATAGCAGAACCCTTAAAAGGATTTTGAAATTCCTTCTTGTGATGTGGCCTGAAATATATCAAGGAAACACCCACTGTCGAGTGAGTGAAAATGAATAATTACGGGAGCCCTAAAACCCCACAGTTGAGCAGACAAGACAGCTGCTATTATTAAGCACTGCAAATTGAAAGTATGGATTCTATCATTACAAGAACAAAGACAGCACTGGGATAATTGTGGAAACACTATAGCTCCTGTTTTTGCTAATGCTTTTGGTTGAATATTTAAAAACCTCAAAAGGTTAAGATAGAAAGCTCCATTTCTGAATCTTGTTACTCACTCCGATGAATGCATTTTCCTACCAATTGTAGTCGTGACAGAGCTTGCAGTCCCTGCGACACCATGATAAGACAGCGTTGATTTGGGCAAGAAATGAAATGATAATAAACATAGTGTGGGCTCAGTGGGGGGGATATTGTTTAATGTCAGTGGTGACTGAAACCACCTTCTAGATGACTGAAGCTTTGTTGGCTTCCTCTGTTTATATTAATTTCTTCTTTTCAAAGGCCATTATCTTAAATTGTGTGTTATATAACTTGCGCCGCCTCCCTCAGGCCCACAGCACCACTTCGAAAGCAACTTGATGATGCATACTGTATGGGAAAAAAATCACTCTTAGGCTTAGCATCCAAGAAGATTACAATCTTGAGACTGTAATGGGAATGGATTAAACTTTGCACAATTTCCTTTTGTCACATGAATTGAATCCCGTTGTGCTATTTTCTATGTTCGTTTCAATCTTTGTCACACACACAGAAATGATCTTTGAAAGCGTTAGCACCACTTAAGCCACACTGCCCTGGTTTTAAGCCAGCCAGAAGCTTACCTTTTGATTGGCTCTGAATTCTGCTCTGAGAAAACAAAACAAGGAGACCAGAGCAAACCCACCCCACAAATGATAGAACCTGAAAAAAGGTCGTTGTTCTTTGCCTCAGGCAAGCTTAACAAGGACATTGAAGATTTTCCTGTTGATTACATGCCAAAAAATTGAAAGGAAAGGGTAAACATGACCACATAAATCCAGGCCTGTGACAGCAATTGTACTCTGCTGCACTAGAGACAATGAGGTCGTAGCAAAGGCCTCCTTCACTCTGCATACCATTTCAGCCTTCCACAGGCTTCTCTTGGGTATCAGACTTCCCACATTTTTAATACCCTTGAGGTTAACATGGAGCCTTCTAAATATTGGTGGGACCCAGAGACTTTGATATTGCCTTGAACTGACCAACACCAAAGAAAAAAACATAAACATGCCTATTAAGAAGGAGAATAAGAGAATCGCTTCTTCAGAACTTGATTTGTTTTGATCTCTAATGTCTTTGATGTTGGACAGAACTGCAACACAGTCCTCAGGACTCTGAGTGCACACAAATTAAACTTGTTTGGTTTAAGTTTAAAAGTAAAGTATTTTTGCTACTTATTCTGATGTATGGATTTCAAGTAATTCCATGACCATAAATAAATAATTTCCTCAAATAACATCCATATAATCTGGTATACTAAAGTATGCAGACAGTGAAAAAAATACCACATGCTTTCACTCAGCTGGAAACAAAAGTTGTTCATAATTTATCAAATGACCCTAAGTGGCTTGAGCTATCCCATTTCTGTTTCGTTTTAGAATGTTCATTTGTTGGTACAAATGTTTCAAGTGCCTACAAAGAACATGGGATTGGAGATCAGGAAGTCAAATATGGTACAATCCTAAATCTGCATGAACTGTCTTTACCACATGAGGTCAGAGATCACATTATCTGTTGAACTGATTTTACTCTGTCCTTCTTATACAACCTTCCTTAGACTCAAGTTGTAATACAAATCACCACAGAAAAGAGAAAATGATTTAGAGAAAAGATAGTCATTGTACACGTACATGCTCTGGTTAACTCAAAGTTGCAAGGAGGCCCAGGCTATATGACCCAATGGTAGCCTAATCAGAGTAGTTGCAAACTATCCTGAAACCTTCTCCATCCAGATACTCTTCCCCTTCTTATCCAGGACTTTCCCCAGATATAAACATTGACAAGACTGAAGCGCCAACTGTTAATGCTGACACAACCATGAGCCACAACAATAGGGACATTTCTAGTGTGCAGACATCACAGAGTGAGTTCAAAAAACTAGATGATCTTAATCAGTCATTCAAAGTGGCCTTTCTACAATCAAAAGATAGAGTGGTCACAAGATGTCTGAGGCTCCTATACACAGTTAATTATTTATTTATTGTATCAAGAAGAGAAGGCACACATTCGTAGATAAGATAAAAGCATATATTAAATACACAAGTCAGCAGTGATTATTCATTATAATTTTCTTTTTCATTTATAATTTTTACTTTATGTGAATGTATTGCCTGCATGTGCGTAAGTGCACCCAGGTTGTGCAATGCCCAAGGAGGTCAGAAGAAGGCATCAGATTCCCCTGGCATTGGAGTTATGAACTGTTGTCAGCTGCCATGTGAATGCTGGGAACCAAACTCCAGTTCTCTGCAAGAGCAGCCAGTGCTCTTAATTGCTGAGCCATCTCTGCAGTCCCCATTATAATTTTCAAGTATTGCATATGATATTAAACTGCAGGAGCTATGCTTGTAAATAACTGGCTGCACAGTAGACTTGCTTACCACTGCAGTACCACAAACATGAGAATAATCCATGCTACTGCACTACTGTGGTGGCTACAATACCACTAGGCACTGATAACTTGGCAGTGCCATTATCAGCTATAGAACTTAGATCACTGATGGTTCATTATTGATTGAAGGCCCAGGACTGTATTGACTGAGTTTTGGTCCTACAATAGGCCCCATCTAGGCATTTTACATGTGCCTGTCCTCTCAGCATGATGACCCTTACAAAGGAGATATTATCTTAGTACCACTTCATATAAAAATGAGGCTTAAAGATCCAAATTTCACCCATGCTGGCTCAGTTCTTGATGTTTACCCTCTGATTCTTCTGCTTCTCTATTTTGCTTGTTATATTGGTCTATCTTCTTTTTAGTTTTGGTTTTATGTGTGTGAATGTTTTGTTGCATGTATGTTAATTTCATGCAATGCCCACAGAGGCCAGAAGAGGGTGTCAGATCCCTCTGGAACTGGAGTTAAAGATGGCTGTTAGCCACCATGTGGATGTTGAGAACTGAACCCAGGTCCAACTTTGTTTTTGTTAACAGCCAGCGCTGTTAACCACTGAGCCAGTTCTTCAACTGCCATATGTGGGCCTATATGACTCACACAGCTAATACTTTACGGCCTTCTGAAACTTCAACTGATTTTGACTAAACTTTCATTTTAGTAATGCAAGTCACTACAGAATGTTGTTGAGAGGATAACTGAACCTACAGGACTCAGAGCAGGTGCTCTGTTCCCTTTATTTCAGGTACCAAAATATCTCATGTACTGCTACAGAAAAGAAACACGATGATTACTTGAATTACACACAGAGCTATTGGCATCAATCTATATACATACATTAGATCAAGTATCCAAACTAGATGATAGGAAATTTCTTTTTCTTACAATTATAACTAAATCAGACTCTAAATACTTTTCAAGTGGACTTATCTCATCCTTAGATTTAAAATGTTTATTGGTTTTGGTTCTAATTTGTAACTGCTTCAACATCAAGAACAAGTCTCTTAAGTAATATTCTGGTCTTATACACCATGAGGACATTGTGCTTGGTGTGTGACTTCTTTTGGTCCATGAGGGTTATTTACAGCCAGAAAATCAATACACAGAAATTTTCAGTGGAAACCTATGCTTCTATTTAAGAGTTACTGCCCTGTCGGTCTCCTTTAAGGGTATACCTGCTAGTCGGTGGACCACACTCCAGGGCAAGTTCCACACCCAAGAGTATTGAGGCACTACAAACTGGACTCAATGGGAAAAAAAAAAAGTTGGGTGGGTAGGGAGATGACGTGGATCTGGGAAGAGCTGAGGAAAGAGGGACTATGATCAAAATACATTGTGTGAAGTTCTCAAAGGAGTAAGAAAACTATCTTTAAAAAATTTAAGTTGAGGGCCAGAGAAATGGCTCAGTGGTTAAGAGCACTGACTGCTCTTGCAGAGAACTCAGATTCAATGATGGCTAACAACTGTCTATAACTCCAGTTCCAGGGAATCCGATTCCTTCTTCTAACCTCTGCAGGCATTGCACGACACATGCAGGTAATGCACTCACACACATTAAAAAAAATATTAAGATGAACCATTGTAAATTAGGGACTATTGATATTTACAACGGTTCTATAATACTATTAAGCAATATGCATTCAAAATGCTGATAAAGTGCTATCATTTTGGATTATGCCTTACTGTCTTTTAATATCATTAGAAATAGTAGCAGTGAGAGCACTGGCTGCTTGGGCTAGTTTTAGAATTTTATGGAGCGCATTTTGTTGTCGTTTAGGTCAATGATGAGATGAGACTTGGTGGGTGGGGACTGAACACCAACTGTCTTGTGCAGACTCTGCTTGCCCCACCTAATCTTTAAATTTCACTCCAGGTAATTAGGAAAAATGCAGTATTCTGATTATGCATGTTTCTTTGATAAAATCACTTGTCTTACAAAGTTATTAAAGCTAGACTATTACATTGATTTTTTTAAAAAATCCATGAATGTCAGTTTGATCATCTATTCATTTCACTTGAAAAATAAAGATATGTTACAAAATGTTTATTATATGATGATTTCTCTCCTTGCTAAAGTTGAAGTCAACCAGAGAGAAATGGGAAGATGTCATTGGGTAGAAAGCGTTAAGACTGAATATCGGAAGCTCTTACGGTAGAATTATGTCTAAACCAGTAGTGTCATGGCAACTTGGGGGAATAGAAGTTGCTGCTTGTAAATGTCTAGTGCTCATCATTGGTCTAATAACATGACCTTCTTAGCTCTCTTATTGAAGCAAAGAGGTAGGTGTGTTGACTTCAGTGATATTTTCAATACCATCTAAGAGAACACTTTAGAAAATTTTCTACTGATGTTTGCCTTAGCCAGGTTTCTGTTGTTATTGAAGGTAATGGTTTCAAGTTTCCTTTTGCCTCCTGTGAAGGATCATTCACATTTCCAAACTCACTCTCTAAAGTTAAAGCAACCTCTAAGAAAGGCAGCCTAGAAATCCTTGTTTTCATAACTGTAACTTCCAAGAATTTATATTCCTTTGTATTGTAGCCAATCTGGGCTGGATGAGTGAAGTCTTGGCCCAAAACTGTGACCTTTGAAATAGCTTCAAATACTTTGTGGGCCACTTAGAACAAACGTTCAAGAGCATCAAAGGATCCTCTTTTTAGAGGAGAATCAAGACATAGGCACATGTAACCATCCCCAGTGGGATTCTGTCCATCTTCTTAATAATTCAATCACCTGTACAATTATAAAACCTAAAAGGTACTCAACTTCCCATCCCCTGCTCTTCTTTTATAAACACTGACATCATTCTCTATGCTGCAGAACTATCTTCAAAGAGCATCGGCTCAATTTTATTTAAAGTCAAAAGATGATTAATGCAGATAAAATGTAAATCAAGAGAAAGCGTCTTATTAATTAAAATCCTAAGTTAAGCAGCATAAATAAGATTGTTTCTAGATAGTAGCTTAATCTTTCTACAAACAGAAATATGCTTGAATATATGAAGTGTTCATTAACTTGTTTCTTGAAGAAATGGGTGCTATAATTAATAAATGAATATATCTCTGTAGTGTTTGAAAATACTAATGAAAATTCCATTTTAGAGATATGAGTTTATCTAAAACAGAGTGTTCCAAATATGATTTTATTACATAAAGACTATACTGAATAATATTAAGGTAAATAAGTATTTATAAAATGAAAGTATATTTAGTTGGTGTTTCCTGGGTACACCGGCTACTGTTACTCATATTTTATTTATAGTAATTCTCATAGATACTCTGTGAGGTCAATGTTTCATTTTACTGACTGAATCTTGAGAGTAACTTGCCTTAGGTCAGATGAATTTGGAATGCATTTAACATGGAAATGGCGATTGATTGAGCTAATGAGCCAAAACCCTAAGTGCTCTGGGAAAATTCAGATTTGCACACTTGTCATATTCAAGTAAACACTGAGCTAACACAAGCCCCCAAACTGCAAGGATTTCACAGCATCATGCAGACCTCAAGAGATGGGATCATGTCCGGGCTTATGAAAGGACTGGGATGAAGACCAAGAAGGCGCTCAGGAGTCCTCAGGATGCTGCCTGTTGTTGTCCTCGGGATGCTGCCTGTTGTTGTCCTCGGGATGCTGCCTGTTGTCCTCAGGATGTTGCCTGTTGTTGTCCTCGGGATGCTGCCTGTTGTCCTCGGGATGCTGCCTGTTGTCCTCAGGATGCTGCCTGTTGTTGTCCTTGGGATGTTGCCTGTTGTCCTTGGGATGCTGCCTGTTGTTTCCCAGTTGTGTTCTTCATTATCTGCTTTCCAGTCTCTGTGACCAGTCACAACTTTCAACCTGACTTGTTATTCTAGTCGCAAGGAAAAGTTAACATTCTCCTCATTCAAATTTTAAATTCTGGAGAAGGATCTCTAACTGTCCAGGCATAGTGAATTGACCTCAACAGTGTGCAGTATAAGACCCTGACACCTTCTGACTTCAGACAGCCTCAGATCTCAGCCACACAGAACTAACAAGGCTGCTGCCAGTTCCTCCTGCATCCATGTGGAGCATCTATCTGAAGACATCAAACTCACTGGGCATCTACATCAAGAACAGTTCAGACACTTTGGAGAACGATTTATCATGTTCTAGATAGCCTCTAACCCCATTTACAACTGTCTATAATGTGCTATACCACTTGGTAGGTCTAGGTCAAACTGTCCTAGCTGAGTTCATGAGCAGCTCATCAAGATACAGTATTGCATGTTCTAAGGTATTAACATTAAAGTAACTCATAGCAGATAGCTATGAAACTATTTTGGGGCTCAGGGAATGATGCTCTAAATGCGATGCTTTGGACTTCAAACTGAGAGCCTTTAGTCTTCTTATTGGAATTTCATTAACCAGGGAAGGAAGATCAAACTCATATCACTAAGAAAGACTAAAAACTGAACGCCACACACACAGACCCAAGATGAATTACATCCCAGAACATTGTGCTTTGAGCTAATTTATTGCCCCTAAAAACAATTTGTTCCCAATCTAACAATGCCTACAGTTCCCCACCCCCACTCCCTTTTCCTTTTCACCTGTGAAAAGGGGACCTGAGTTTCTACCGTCCGCCCCTCCTTTTGTTTCCTATTTTGTTTGTTTCCCATAAGCACATTAATAAACATATAGATATAGAAAAGTGCATATATAGATATATGCTTTTGTTCCTGTTAATCTGTTTACTACATTAACTACATTTATTTCAACAGACTCAACTACTAACCTTCAGAGAAAAAGCTTGAGCAGTAATAACAGAAGAACTTAACCTCATTTAATACAGTGAAAAATAAGTCTGAGTCCAAACACATGACTGAATGATGTAAAACCTCTTGGACGACCAAGTCAGAGATCAGCTGCCTGATAAAAAACAGGCACGATGACATCAAATAACCATCACCTCTGACTTGTCCTTTTCCTGTCTGAGCAAAGAACATTTCTAAGCAAATACAACAGATTCCCTAGGAATAAAGCCACTAGGTAGTCCAGGATAAACACAGAAACTTCTCATATTTTCTCCCTTTGGCATGCAGGCAGTCTTTCATGAGTAATAATTTCATTAGTCCTGGTTGAAATATGCCATTGGGATCCTATTAAAGTAGTCCCTAAGCTTCTTCAATAAAGTATTTGCAAATGCCTCATAATGTCATTTTCAGGGAAATTTTCTCATCATTATTCTGATTTTTACTGGTTTCATCATCAGAAACCAACATTTCGTGTGTGTGTGTGTGTATGTGTGTGTGTGTGTATGTGTGTGTGGTGTGTGGTGTGTTTACAAGTGTCTCTATAGCTTGATTAGTATCAAGAATGTTATTTACAACTGTCTATGACTCCAGTTCCAAGGGATCCCATGCCCTCTTCTGACCTCTGTGGGCTTTGTACAACATGGGTGCAGTTACATACATACAGGTAAA
>NW_008331484.1:2155616-2156964 GCF_000622305.1 Nannospalax galili | reverse complement strand
TATGAGAAAATAACTATAAAATTTTATAAAGGAATTGAATACTGTAAATAAGTAGAAATTCTTGGAACTAAAAAATATATGAAATTTAACACTAAACAGATATATTTAATAACAGGTTTAATACAACAAGATAGATTAACTCGGTGTCTATAGACAGATTGCTCAGTGGTTAAGAGCACTGGCTGCTCTTCCAGAGAAGCCAGGTTCAATTCCCAACACCCACGTGGTAGCTAACAACTGTCTATGACTCCAGTTCCAAGGGATCCCATGCCCTCTTCTGACCTCTGTGGGCTTTGTACAACATGGGTGCAGTTACATACATACAGGTAAAATACTCTATACATAAAATAAAAATAAATAAAAATTTTAAACAAGCTAGATTAAATAGACTAACATAAAGAGTAAAGATACAAAGATATGAGTTTTAAGTGTGTATGTATATATTCATACATACATGATAAAAACAAGATAGAGAAATTGATGAAATCAGTTTGAATATAGTGCTGTCCTATGAGGTAATGAAGGTATTCATTTATAACAACCTCTAAGGATTTGAGAATGTGTGTACTTCCTCTCTAAAAGTAAAGGGATTGAGACCTCTCTAGCTAAGAGAATGGTGAAACAAAATACTGAAAAATACTAATCAGTAAAAATGAGACAAAACTTAAAATATATGACCGCTGAATACAAACACCGCTGTAGTCTTACTGATGTTAAAAACAAACTAACTTATCAATTAAAAGATGAGCATTGGGACTCCATGGATCAGAAAGGCTGAAAAGTCATCACAACCTACAGGCCGAAGCTCAGCTATCTGAACAGAAGAGGTTGCATGGAATCCATGAGCTTGGTATTGGCTGCCGCAGAAGGAGAGTTTGATGAAGAATTTCTGGACTCAAAACAACAGCTGCACAAGCTGCGGGACAATACTCTGTCATTTCAGCAAGTGCCCCCAGTTGAAACTGAGGAAATGAATTTGGTACAGACACTAAGCAGCACCTCTTCAGCAGTCCCCTCAAGGACAGAGCCCTGATTGACATGTATGTGGACAGCATGCTGGATCTGCCGTAACTGCTTATCATGCATCTTTCTTAAAACCCAGTGGAAAAAAGGAAGTAGTTGTCATGGCCCAGAAAGCTCTAATTAGATACTTTGAATATTTTCCTTTTTTTTTCTTCTTTTTTTTTTTTTTTGGAGTCACGTCAATTTAATTTTTTTAAGAAGAATCATTTCATTACAACCGCATTGACTATTCAATAACAATTTTCTGAGCTAAGATACATCTTTTTCAAAATTGGCTGTAAATTTTTAGGTTTACAGTTGAATTGTTACAGTTATACAATATTTT
>NW_008331484.1:2129537-2155379 GCF_000622305.1 Nannospalax galili | reverse complement strand
CATCAGGTAGATTTCAATGGTAATGTTTTTCACATCTACTAGTTATTATTACTATTTTAATCATTTTTTAAATTTTAATAACTACATGATTAGAGGAAGCATTTCACTAAAGATTTAACAAATTCAATAACATAATCCAGAGAAAGAGTACATCTCTTCCACAAGGTGCTGGGAATTGAACATGTCTTCTCTGGAAGATCAGCCAGTTCTCTTAACCACCGAGCCATTTCTCTATAGACACCGAGTTAATCTATCTTGTTGTATTAAACCAGTTATTAAATATATCTGCTTAGTGTTAAGTTTCATATATTTTTTAGTTCCAAGAATTTCCACTTATTTACAGTATTCAATTCCTTCGTAAATTTTTATAATTATTTGCTTCATAATTTTCATTACATTTTAAAAACTAATTGTGACAGATTCCTCTAATAAATGAATCAGCTCAGAGTCAAAAAAAAAGAATGTTATTTAAACACAAACTTATACAAGAAATGGAGGGATTAAATGGGATCATAAAATACAAGAATAAGAATATAATGGGGAAGATGGTGTAGGATGTTGGCCACAGATACTGCTGGTATTAGAGTCTTCAGCTCAGGTACAAGCTGATATATCAGCCCGTATCAGGCTTGGCAAAAGTACAGAATGTGCCAGTGTGGATACAGTTTGGTGAGTGCTTGCCAAGAACCAATCCACTGGAAATGGGAGGATACAATCACTTACAGCTTACTGAAATACTGGATTTGGTTAAGCTAACGGTGTACTTGTGTACTCGACAGATCTAGAAAGTATTCATGTGTTAGTCACAACAGATTTGAAAAGTTACAGCAGATAACAGCATAATATTAGAAAGAGTAGATGCCTTTTCAAATTTATGTAGAGATGCTACCCAGGGTAAAGTGGTGGTACCAATTAACACTTTCATGTAGATAGAATGCAAATGAGACTGAAGGCCACAGAGGAAACCCAGGTCATTACTTCAACTTCTGTTCAATGTTAACAACTATGTTTTCCAAAGACAGGCAGTCTATTATATACAGTATGTTAGGTGGGAAATCGGGCATTTAATCTTTGGTCTCCGATCAATGCAGACCATCAAGTGCTCCACCTACCTGTAGTAATCAACACTTGGTAGCTTACAGCTTTTGTTAAGGAGATTCTGAGACCACAATTAGACTCACAGTGGCTCACATTTCCACTTTCATATTAAAATCTGGTTCCATGGTCTGAAGAGATGGCTCAGTGCTAAAGAACACTTGCTGTTCTTGCAGAGGACTGAAGTTCTGCTCCCACATTGGACAGCTCACAACAACCTAGAACTCCAGTTACAGGGGGATCTAATACCCTCTTCTAGCATCCAATGACCCCTGCACGTAAATAATGCACATGCATGCACTCAGAAACACACACATACATATACACATACAATTAAAGTAATACATCTTTTAAAAAACTTTTAAAAGCAATGTTTTCAGGGTCTAGAGAGATAGCTTACTGTACAAAGTGTACACCACTGTGAGGACCTAAGTTCAAACCTCCAATACTCATGTAAGAGACATGGCAGACTGCCTGTAATCCCAGCATTCCAGAGGCAGAAATTGGGACTCTTCTGGGCCAAGCTGATCCCCTAGGTGAGCTGAACTGGTGAGCTCCAGGTTCAACTGAGTGACTCTGCCTCAATACATAAGGTAAAGATCAGTCAAGGAAGATACCCAATACTAAACTCCAACCACCCCAGGCATGTGTGCACATGGCATACACACCTACACCCACATGCACACACACACACACACACACACACACACACACATGCACATGGAAATACATACATGTACACCCTTCACTCATACACATGTAAAAAGCTTCTGTTTTAGAATTTCATTCAAACTTCTGAAGGCACTTTTCTTTTTTTCCCTTTTATTTTCTTTCCTTTCTCTCTCCTCTCATATCTTACGAGTTTTTAGAATTGTTTGAAGTACATGTTTTGTGTTGCAGAGGAAGACTGAGAAGAGAGAGATTCCAAGTGTCAGTTTTATGCATCACGCTGTAGCTATTGAAGAAAGAATGCGGGAATGCTTGGGATAATCATGCTTTGTCGTAGTAGTTCCCATCATCCCATTGTGAAAGTGACTAAACCAATAGATTGTTTGATAACTTGAAAGCCAAACTGCAGGTGAAAGAAAATTTCTTCTGTCTTGATAATGTCAGGCTTGGAGACGTGCATCTTCCCATGGGAGACATGCAGCAGGTGTGAGAGCCCTCAGCGATTGCTGCTGGCTGTTGATTACTCTCTGTATAATTTGAAAAGCCCTCTATTCCCACAGCTTTGTGTAATATATCAACAGTAATAGATTCATAATCATTATTCGGCCTACTGGAGGCTTGGTCACTGTGACAGATGTCTTCTCAATTTTCATGTTGTGGGCTCTTGATTTTTTTTCCCTTCTCCTCTTGAAAATATTTAATATAAAAATCTATTCCTCAGTGTAACTGATAGGATAGTTGTATCCAATAGTAATGCTGGTTATCAATCTCCAAGCAAATACTTAATTAACTATCATGAGCTAAAACACCAGCACTGACTGAACGTACTCATCCTCATTACATTTTATGATAAAGGCAAGTAGAAGACGCACAGTTAAAACCTGGGTGTGCATCTGTTTTCAATATTTTGGGGTGATTTGACTTTTGGGTCTATATTTATTTATTCATTTATTATTTTTTATGTATGTATGTTGGCAACATGTATGGAAGTGTACCTATACATGCAATGCCCACAGAGGCCAGAAGAGGGCATTGGAGCCCCTGGAACTGAAGTTACAGGTGGTGGTTAGTGACTATGTAGGTGCTGGGAACTAAACCCCAGTCCCCTGCAAGAGCAGCAAGAGGTCTTAATAGCTGAAGCTATCCCTCCGACGCTTGGTTCTACATTTAAAGGCATTCCTTTAGCTTAGAGTCTTGGACAGTTTGTTTCATAATTTCTTTTTGGTGGATCTCAGATTGTGATGCTGAGATTCTCAGCATGGATAGAAAATGTAGAATATTCCTTTGACAGTGGCCTTCCCGGAAAACAGACAAGATTGCATCACCTTAGTATGCTTGATAATTCATACATGGAAAAATACACACACTCGATATGTTTCAGGTTTTTAATCTCTCATCCAGGAAACTTCCTGTACAGGGAGCACCTGTACTTCCCTGTGATTGTTGTTCGGTTTTAAAAAATAAAGAAAGAAACTCATACTTTAAAAAGGGAGGGCATAGAGGGAGGGTTAGATATAGAGATGAGAGATAAACAATGCCTAGGTAGTGTAAAAAAAATCAGAGAATTTTATTAGTCTAAAAACCTACTGACAAATTACACGTACAATATCTCTACATGAGTCCATGTGTATAGCTGAAGGCTACATAACAAGAAATAGTGCCAGACAGGAGAAAGTTCCTTTTGAATTGTTGGCCAGGGTGGTCCAAGAGACTCCCAAAATTACACAGACTATTTCCACAGCCCTTGATTACCTCCCAGACCTTGAAAGTAAGACCCTATTGCTAAAGACAGGACATACTTCTGACACAGGATTTGGAGCAATGGAGCTGGAATTGACCTGGAAGCCACCTCCCCTGCAGGCTAGCTCTCATAATAGCTTTGGAGAATACTATGCAAGCTGCTAAGGGAGGCTATCAATAGATGGCCCATCCCCAGCTTCAAGGCCTAATAACCACATCGCAGCAAATGACATTGGTGCAGTAGTGGCACATTTATCTTGGGGGTAATCAACAGCTACCTGATTGGACTTAAAGCCCACTCAGGGGAGGAAACTCATGTGTGGTACTGTAAACATAGCTAAATACACATGACTGAAGAGGTCTTAGAACTTAGAGAAAGCCCCAAGACTGTCACATCCTTAGACAAATGTAATTTCTTACTATGTACAAAATATGAATCCTTATATTTACAGACAAGTATCCCAGTCACCACTCGTCAAGGTTCTTTTGCAATAGACAGAGACTATTACAGAGTTCCACAACTGGTCATACATAGACATTGTCTGTGAATTGTCTATGAATTTCCCAAGCCTAAGTGACACACCTACAATGCAACCTCTACACTTTAAGATTCATGGAACATAGAACAAAAGGATAAGAGGGTATTAATACGTCTCTCAGTTTTCACCAATGAAGGTCCCTCATGCAACAGAGGATCAAGAACACAAAATATCAATGATGGTCCCAGTGTAGAGAATAAGAGTCTGAAGAGTGAGGGTCCTTGGACAGGACTCGTATTAAGCTCCACCCATCCAGGAATCAGAGACCATTGTGGAAGAGGGGATGGAAAGATTGTAAGAGCCAGGGAGGAGGTGTACCACCATGTGGAAATAAAGTCTTACAAGCTCCTGGGACCTTCCTCATATGAACCTACAGCAATGGTGTCAGCATGCATAAGACCTCTGCAAACTCAAGCACAGGAAATGGGCAACAAGCCCCAATCTTAGTAGAAGAATTATTGGCAGCTGATTACTGCTGGGTGATAATGAGCTGATCTTCTTAAAGGGAGGGACTCTAGATAGACTGCCTAGACCCAGTGGATGAATTTGTACAGAGGGATGTCTAGGGACACTAACTTGCCATTATAGGCCTTAACACAAATGACAGAATGTATGAATTCCAGTGGGGTGGGGGCTATGGGAAGGTGCCAGTGGAGAAAGGGGTATAAAGATGATTAAGATTGAGTAAGTTGTTCTGCACAAAAATTCAATTTAAAAATTTACACTGAAGGACATCCAGGTACAAATGCTTGACTGGATTGGACTCAACATGTATGGTGAAATACATGAAGTCTTGTGGGGCATGGATAGCGGATGGGGTCTGAATTTAATTAAAAACTGTTTATGAAATTACAAAAATTCAATTAAAAATTTTAAAAGAAAAAAATTTAAAAATAAATAAATTGAAGATATACAAATATTTACTAACAGTAATTGAATCTTAAAATTACCTTCAGGATATTACCTATATCATTTTGATTCCTGTGGAGTTAGATGAAAATTGTTATTATTTTAAATATTTAACACCTGGTTTGTTTCATCTGATTGCTGTCTTTGTCCTCAATTTCATTGTATTTTCTAACATGTTGTGCCAATTACTACTTTTCAGTAATTTTGAGACTATTAAAAATAATTAATAATGAGTTATATATCCTAAAATAAAGAATGAGAGCAAGAGAGCCATAGACAATATATTTTTTCCTCAAAGCATGGTGGTGTGTACCTGTAATCCTAGCACCCCAGAGGAAAAGGCAAGAGGATTGCAAATTCAAGGGCAGTCTGAGTATATATTAAGATCCAGGCTTTCCTTGACTATTTAGGAAGATCCTGTCTCAAAACAAGAAAAAAAAAAAACAAACAAAACAAAACAGGTATTTCCCAAATAAAGTTGGCCTCTGTCGTCACATCACTCAGAGAGCACAGGTTAAAAGCTTTAAAAAAAACCTGTCTTCCTCAGTTAAATTCTTGAAGTGCTTCCATTTCTTCTTAATTCACATGTTTTCTTGCTACTCTGACAGCAAGTGGGAGGCAAGCAGAAAAGAACTGAGAAAAAGATATGCCAGGGTCTGGGTGAGTCTGAGATTTCCATACATAGTTCATTTTTCTAGCATCTGAGATCAATTTCTTATAATGACATCAAATAAGAACTTGTTAATGCATCACTTATAAGTTCTAACGTTGCCTGTTCTACCAAGCATATCTTTCAATGACTTTCCTTTATCTATCCTTGACTCCACTAGGAAGTATATTAGTTGTATTGGCTGTGTTTATATTAATTTATTGAAATACAATGAGAAATATGCCTAACTACTAAGACCACATGTTTATATGCATCAAATTAAAGAGGCAGGAATATCTACCTTATAGTACCACAAATAGTCCAGTGAATAGAGAAAAGTCTACTTAATAGTCATGGACATTGACAATATGATCCCTGGTTGTAGATACCAGCATCGTCATTTATGCTGAGCATGTAATCTTCTTGTACCTGGGTTTCCTCATTTGCAAAATGGGCAGCATAATAATATCATTAGTGTGGGAGTTTGGGGCAAAATCCTTGGACAGTAAGAACTGAGGAGTCTCAGCTGCTAGGTATAATAATTATGCATAACTGTCTGAAAAAAATCAGATTTAATCTATTAGGAACCTGGATTAACTCCATTTCTGTGAGTTTGGAAAAGGAGAAGGATTCTTTCATGTGAAAGTATGATCCAATAATAAACCTGTGCTAAAAATGGAATGAGAGCACCATTACCAAAAGGCTATAATGAAGTCAGAGTGGGCTCTTGTCACAAATAAGGAGGATACAAACCCAACATCAGAGAAGCCGTTTTTACTAGATGACCAGGCAACCCAGCTAACTAAAAATTAGAAGTTTTTCCCTCTAAATTTTGTGATTGTCAGTAAGGGAAATGAGAAGATTGTTAAGGTGAATTGAAATGCTGGGAAATATATTTTCATACAATAAAAATGGAATCTTCCTCTAACTGAAGACATGATATTGTCTCCTCCCTTAAGAGTCAATTCAATTGGGCAAATCAATGACCTCATTAGGGGACCACTGCTCAGGAAGGTGGACCACCCCCAAGAAAGTGGGTTCACCTTAGGATCATTTACAATGAATGTACTTCTCCTTCTACCCACTACCACAGTCTCTTACAGAGCTTAATAGGACGTCTGCCCACTTTTCTGAATTAGCCAGAAAAGCATAATTTTCCTCTTGTTCCTGCTGTCTCTTTTCTACCTGCTCTCTCTAACACTTTTCCCTTTACTCCTTCTCTCAAGCTGCCCTCCCTGGCATAGGGCTGCCTGCCACCCTGTGCTTGACCTCCAAGCCAGTTATTGAAAATAGCATGTTTTTTTCCCCTTCTCTTCCCCATTCTCCTCCAAGAAGCTATGAGATTTACATCTTGCCTGTTCTGAGATTTTTCTTTGTCCTTTAGTTTCCATTTGAGTCTGTTCTTAAATTATTTCATTGATGAAACTAAGAATCACAAGAAAGGACCCTGATTTCCCCCCCAGTAATATATGGTGAGTCTACTGGGACTCCCCCAAAATATCTGGTAACAATTTGATAGCAAGCTCTTGGTTTTGGTTGAGACTGAGTCCCTGGCTGGCCTGGAACTTGCTATGAGAATCAGGCTGGCCTTGACTTACAGAGATCCACTTGCCTCTACCTCCCAAGTGTTGGGATTAAAGGCATGCACCATCATACCCATCAATAGGGCAAGTTCTTAAAGAAAAGAAATGACTCTGGTGACTGTAGTGCTTCCCCCACCAGGGTTGTCATCAGAGTCTAGATTCTGAGATCACTGTGCTTTTCAGACCTAGTTATTATGTTGTTAATGGTCAGAAGGTAGTTATAGTGTGCCCATTACCTAAAAACTAAAAATTAGATCTTGATGCTAGCTCAACATGAGCACACAGGTTATTTCTCAGGCCATGAAGAATTAATTGTTAGTTGGGTATTTGGTGTCCTGATTTCATAATCTTCTCTAATTTTAGTCCTTTTCTTCAAGAGCTAGATTTCATCCCTGCTTCAATGCTTTTGAGCAAAGTTCTATCATGTATTGGTCAGATTTTTTTCATTGCTGTGACAAATGTTTGGAAGAAAGACTTTAAAGGACAAGGGATTGATTGATTTCATGGTCTGAGAGGTTTCTCTCCTACCAGTTCCAATACCTTGGGCTTGAGGTGAGGTAGAACATCATGATGGTGGGAGCACAGAGGGAAGGAGGCTGTTTACCTTGGGGTGGGCAGTAGTCAAAGAAAGATCAAGGAAGGGAGGGGCCAAGGTGCCTCCTTCCAGAGCATGGCTCCAATGACTCACTTTCTCAACAAAGCCCCACTTCTGCTTCTCACCACTACCTCCAATAATCCACAATCATTCAAATAAGCCATTGATTAGGTCAGAGCCTTCAGAATCTAATTGCTTCCCAGAAGCCCATTGGTTGGCAACCTGGCCCAGTACTTGAGCCTGTGAAGGATAGTTTACATTCAAACTATAGCATATCCTAAAACAAATATGTTAGATCCTTGCATTCTTCAAAAATGACAAACTATATAGTAAATGGTTTCCTTGCTTATATTGTAAACCTGAAAAAATTTTAAAGACTTTGCTACTGCACCAATAAGAACACAATAAAACAACCACAAGAGAATCAGACTCAGCCACAATCTGGTAAAATGGGAGAACACAGCCAGGTGTAGTGGCACATATCTATAATCTCAGCACTTGGGAGGCTAAGGCAGAAAGACGGTGAGTTCAAGTTCAGGTTGGTCTACACAGTAAGGCTATGTCTCACAAAAGAAAAAAATGTAGGAACCCACGTTAACTCTGATATTCTGTGATTTTATGAATCTCATACCTATGCAGGAAAGGTACCACCTTTTTTATGCTAAACCAAAACATTTCTAGGATCCTTGCTCTAGTCAACTTTAAGTAAACTTTTAGGTGAGCTCCATGTCCAAATTATAAAGAATAACAGTAAAGAGAAGAGGGGGAAAGGATGAGAACCAAGAAAAACTATTAAATTATTTTTTCTTTACTAATCATTTGAGAATTTCATGCATCATATTTTGATCATAACTTCAACTCTTCCCATATCCACAGCCCCTTTCACGACCCACTCAACCTTGAGTCTTCATTTTTATAAAACATATTAAGTCCAATTTGTATTTAGCACTGATTTTTCTCTTAATTGTGCTGCAGTGTTTTTTAATTGGAAAAAAAGGAAGATAACCCTTTAGGATTGAATAATTCAGAATAATGCCTTAGAAAGTGAACTCTAATCTCACATGACCTCCAAGGTCTTTTTGATCTCTCGTCTTCAAGAAACTTGGAGTTTATGAAATGCTAAACACAGAACCCACATCTGCTGTGACCAAGTTGATCTCAGATTTCCATTGTTGCCTAGCTTGTGGGCTAGGTGGGTACAGCCTTCAGAGAGTGGTTTATAATTTATCTGGTTGTCTTTCTGTTTTTAATCCATCTATAGGAGTGACAGCTTGACATAATCACTGGCTTCCAATAAGTAATTCCATTCACTATCAGTTTTTAATTTTATTTCCTTCTTCCTTTATTGATGGGATAAAATGCTGGTTAATCTGCCAAGCCCAGGCAAGCCCTGTGTTGTCAGTATTAATTTCACACTACTGCATCTTCATGTTTGGTCTCATACAGTAATTAATGGAAATCATTATAAAGTTGAAATTAAGCTTGAAGAATAATCCTTGCTTTTAACTTGCATGAAGCCAGTGGTTGATTTCATAGCAATTTTATTATTTTCCACACATAGCTAAGATCTTCTTTTTTCTGGTAAAATATTTGCTTGCATGTATTTCTTTGTTCCTTGTTTCTTTGTGTCTTTGATTTTATAATGTGCAGCTCCCCACAGAAACTACATCTAGGTGGATAGGAGTTCTCTTTTTAACTTCACCAAGACATTTGCTGTGGGCAGTGTGATCCCTAGAGCAGCAGCACCAAAACCACATAGAGTGATTTGCTAAAATTCAAATTCCATATAATCAGCAACTCTTGGGATAAGGTACAACTGTCTGTTTAAACAAGCCTTCTAAGTGACTCCACTGTATGCTAACATTTGACTTTTAAAGCATTTCACATCTAAGCCAACATTAACCTTCATGACAGCTTGCAGAGTAATATCCATAATACCATTTTATAGGTGAAGAAATGAAAACACAGTAAAATTCAGGAACCACTTGTGTTCTTGAAACTGCTACACTCTAGAGCCAGGATTCAAACCATGAATTTTAGCATGTTCTTTATGCCATATTAATGGATTTCCAAAACATTCCATAAGACACCAACACAAACCCTCATCTACCTACCCTCACCCCTCTACATGCACACACACCCTCCAGCTCTACTCCAATGCACACACACTTTGACCTATTCCTGTGGTAGGCTCTCTTGACTGGCAGAATGCCTTGAATCATGCTAAAGAATTCGAAGTGTGCGTATAAATGAGTGATTCTTTGTTATGAAGAAGGATTATGGTTCTCTAAGAGAGCCACAATCCAAAAATCACACCATACCCAAATAAGGTAAATACCTAGTTGTGGCCAATAGGATAATTTCATTATTCTGCTTCCTAGCCAATAAGAGCTGGCTGCTCATGCTGCTGGATGGAGCTCTCTAAACTCGTTCTGAGCGCTACTCAAATCATAAATTGTGTTCTGCTCAGATAAATCCGGCTAAATTTAATTTGTGTGCCACTTTTGTTTCAATGAGGCCATTGAGCTTTCCCCCAAGGCATCCTTCTGACTGTATTCACTTCCCAAATGTCAGGTGAGGAAAGATTGGTACCTACTGAGATTTCTAGAAGATGGGTGACCTAGTTGGCTCCCATGGTACTGGCATAGCCCTGGCCTCCTGTCTCTTCTGAGTAGAACTGGAGGAATTACAACTTTATGCTAATCTCAGCAATGTTGGGAGCCACAAAATGTTGGTTGACTAAAATGAATGAATGGAGACATTACAAAACTGCTGAATTTCCATGGCTGAGTAATGAGAAACACACCTATGTGAGCAAATCCAGATGGAAACAAGCACTCAGATGCCAGAGCACTCAGAACCTGTTCTCCACATGCAGCTAACCATCTTAGTCAGGGCAGTGTCTCTGCAGAATTCCCAAATCCTGGCTGTGATATAACCTAGCTCTTGCTTCCTTGGTAATGTTAAACATCATGTCCATGAACTAGAATTCAAATTTCTTACTTAACAAGTAACTCTGAAGTCTTCAGTTGGCCAAAAAAAGTAAATAAATAAGGCATTATCCTCTGGATTTGACAATTGGGAAATCATAGAAAGCAGCGGACACAAACATAGAGAAAAAATATCTCAATAGTTACAAGAAGGCTCACTTAGGGCAATTAATCTGAGTAAAAATGGGAGTCAAAGGTACTCGGGAAATGGAAACTGGTCAGAACAATCCAAGGAAGAGTTATGCCTGACTAATTAGAATTCTTCCTCTAAAATGGGGAGGCTTTCATGAGTGCCCAGAGAGAATGATGCTCTCTGCCTGGTCGCACTTGGAAAACGTGCCCCTTTCATTCCTCTTGGGTCCCAGGTTATCATGAATTGTATCACCTTACTCCTGAAACATAGCACAGGCAGCAGACAAATCAATGAGAGGCTATTTCTTTCTAATACTGATCCATCCTTTAACATGCAGTTCCAAAGTCAAGTGTCTCTAAACTTTTCTCAATTCTCACAGTACAGAATCTACAATGTTAGAATAATAAGGATGGTAGATTCTTTCATCCAACTCAAATGCCGATCCACCTGCTGCTGATCTTGGGTACAGTTTCTGAGTCTCCGGTTTCTTTTTCTCTCTCAAGATTCTTATCCAATCAGATTTGTGTGTGATTAATCAACAGTGTTTGGTTTCCTTCTCCACACATCCTGGCTGTAACCAGTACTATCACTATCACAAGTTCATCTTGTGCATTGTAATGGGGTTTGGATATACATTAATGATTTTCTTTTGTTAATGCAAACTGCTCTTCGATAATGGTAGATGTATATCCTATATGCCAGTTGTACCTTAACAATGTATTCTCAGTATATGCTTAGTGCAACAAGTTAAATTATATCATTTTTCCATGGGAAGCTGAAAGTTTGTTTCAAATGTCAGAGTAATTACTAATAAAGATATTTCCCCAGCAAATGACTAGCAGCTATGTGCAGTTTAGCTCAATATTGCTAATAATCAAAGAAATAAAAGGAAAAAGATCACAATAATGTATCACTTTATCATCTCTTACACAATTGGTGACCGTCATTTACAAAAGATAAGAAAAGGTTTTGGTGGAGGCATAAAAGAATTCTTACAGCAGCAGTGTGAAACAGTAGGACCTCTATGCAAAAATGTGTGGACATTCCTCTGATATTGCAAGTGTAACTACAAGGTGATCCTGATATTCCATTTGGGGTATTCCTTCTTCTGACTTAAAAACAAGATCTTAAACATATATTTGTAACCCTATTCATAAAATATTCATTGAAACATAGTCATAAAGGTAAACAGGCAGAAACACGCTAAGTTTCTATCAATGGATGAATGAATGGAGCAAATATGGCATATATAATAAACTCAGCCTCAATAAAGAAGAAATTTTTACAATATTTGATGACATGGATGAAGCGTGAGGATATCACACTAAGTGAAATAAGTCCATCACAGAAGGACAAGTATGTCATGATTCTATTCATGAAAAGTTATCTCAAGTAGTAAGCTGATTAAAGCAAAAATAAACTGATGATAATCAGGCAGGAGATGGGGAAGTGTAGACTGTGATTCAATGGGTTTGGAGTTTCAATAACTCAAGGTGAGGAGTGCCAGCGATATGTTGTACAATAGTGTGCATACAGTTAATACCATTGTATATACTTTAAACATGTTTTAAAATAGATTTAATGTTTACACAATAAAATAATATTTATTTATAGTCGCACTAGGTGACACAAACTGTAAGTAACTGTGTATATGCATGCAATTGGTTTATTTTATACAGTTTATTCTTACAGTGCCATGACTTAAATTGCTGCTATAATCCAAGTAGCTTCTTCATGGTTTATTTTGTTAAATTCAAACTTTTGTCAAAGTTGCTCACACTTTGTTAATCTTGCCATTCACAAATTAAGGACTTTATGAAGATAACTTATACATTTTTCTCTTCTCATCTCGCTGTGATAGAATAGGTTGACTACTGTATGTTCTCTGTAAACATATTTGAGTAGACATTTATAATTTCACATTTTTCAAAAAAAATGTACTACATCAAAAGATAACAGTGTGTGTGTTTCTCTTCAAGAATTTCAAGTTCAGCACGCCTTAACTAGAATTACTATATAACATTTGCCTTCAGGAAACAGCTGGTGGGAAATTTCTACCCTGTAGAACTGTAACAGTCAGAAGGATTACAAGGGAATGACAGATCATTTGTTAAAATTTCTTATTTCATAAAATAGAAGACAGAAACCTAAACTTACCTAGAGAATTTGTTCATAGAGTTCTTGGGCCTTGATTTCTGGCTTCTATTCTGGACTGCGTTTATATTATTTATTTATTTATTTATTTATTTATTTATTTATTTATTATTTTTATTTTATGTGCACGTATGTATTGCCTGCATGTAGGTAAGTATACCTGTGTCATGCAATGCCTGTGGAGGACAGATGAGGCTGTCAGATTTCCTGGAACTGGAGTTATGGACAGTGGTTAGCTGCCATGTGGGTGCTAGGATTTGAATCCAGGTCTTCTGCAAAAACAGCCAGTGTTCTTAAATGCTGAGCCATCTCTCTAGCCCCTGGACTGCTTTTTAAAAATATTTTTGATTTTTTTGTGTGTATTTCATACAGAAAATCCCAATCTTATTCATCTTTATGTCTGCATCCCAAATGGCACCATGTCGTAGCCTCCCCACCCCCACTGGAGCCCATATACTGTCATCCCTGTTACTGCCCACTGTGTTGTCAATGCCTCCAGCCGTTAAAATCTCTGACTTTATTGTAGCTGAAACTATCACTAACCTAACAGCTTTAAGTGGATCTAACAATACTTCTGTCTTTGGGGAAAGAAATACATTAGAATTCACTGGCACAGTTCAAGGTCCATCTGGCCACTAGGGGGCTTCCATGAGAATGAAAAGCCCAGAACAAGCTCCTACCTGAAATTCTGCCTCGTTTTTGTCCAGAAAACGAGTGTGTGAGTACCAGAATGTGAAAAATACTGCCTTCTAGAAACTGTAATATTTGTTTAAAGGAAATTTCTATAGCTATTTATCTTCATTCTGTTGGTAAAACAGAGTGTGACTCCAAAACTGAGACTTCATATATTTTCATTTACTAACTGAATTTAAATTGTTATTTATCTTCAACAGTAGCTGGATACTTGATTATTTTAAGGAAATATTCATAATTTTTATAAAATGAAAAGAATTTTGTATATTTTAAGTCAGCTTTTACAAATATATTTAGACTACTTACAAATAAAAATGCAATGATAACTATGATTTGCTTCAAAATGTATACAATAATGTGCTTCCAAAAGCTAGAATTGAATTCAAATGTTTTCATCATAAATGATAAATGTTGTGGGGAGGGGGGGGATAATAGGAACGATGGCAGGGGGAAGGTATTGAGGGGAGGGTGGGAATAATGGGGGGGAGGGAGGGAGGGAGGGAGGGAGGAGGGAAGCCAGATAGGAGGAAAAAGAGTGGAGGTGAGTGAGTCTAGGGGGGCAGGAAACCTAGAGGGAAAAGTGATGTCCTAGAAACCCTATGAGAAATACACATAGAGTGCCTGAACATTAATGCATATGTATAACTAGGAGCTGTTTGGCAGGGAATGCAGTGCCAGATAGAAGAGACCTCCCTTAGAGTGACAAACATGCCATATAGCACTCATCGAAGAAGCTTCTTTTTGCAACAGATGGAGGCTACTACAGAGTTGCACATCTGGTCAGGCACAGAGAACATATACCTGGGAGATGCCCAGTACTAGGTAACTCATCTACAGCCAAATGCCCACAACTAAGGCTTATGGAACATAATGGAGTAAGGGGTAGAGAGAGAACTAATGCACCTCTCAATTCTCACCAGTGAGGCTTCCATGTACATCAGAGTTCGAAGCACACTGAAGGCCACAACTGAACAAGTTTTGAAGAATAAGAGACTATAGAGTGTAGGATGGGACTCCTACATGGAACCTCACCCACCCATGGCTCAGGGACCATTGCAGAGGCAGAAAGATTGTAAGAGCCAGGGCTGGTTCATGAACATAAGGAGGTGGAGGCTTCCAGGCCACTGGAGGCTTGCTCACGTGAGACAGAGGCAAAGGTGGTGTTGAATGCAGGACCCATGTCAGCTCAATTAAATAAGGGCCCAAAGGGGAGGTGAGAAACAGGTGGCAGGCCAGCACTATATCGAGAACTATTTGAGACTAATTGCTGCTGGTCAGGGAGAGTATGACTTATATACAACCTCTGGATGGGCTGACTAGTCTCCAGTGGATACATTTACACTGAA
The DNA here is from genome assembly GCF_000622305.1 of Nannospalax galili. Classification (NCBI taxonomy): domain Eukaryota; kingdom Metazoa; phylum Chordata; class Mammalia; order Rodentia; family Spalacidae; genus Nannospalax; species Nannospalax galili. The sequence continues at coordinate 2,140,284 of NW_008331484.1, read as the reverse complement.
GGACATTTGGGTACAAACACCTGAATGAATAGACTTCAGCATGTAAAGCAGATTGTATAAGGTTTGGTGGGGGCATAGGGGGATGCATGATTGGGGGAGGGGTCTGGATTTGAGTGGGAAATATATGAAATTCTAAAAGCTCAATAAAAAAGAAAATGAATAAATAAATGAAAAATATTTGAAGAGATAAACATGTTTAACCTAATTTAAACATTACAAAATGCATATATCTATCAAACCAAGACATGATGTACCTCTAGTATATATAGTTTTATTTTATTGATATTTTTGAGACAACCATTCAAAGGGAGGTCTCTTCTGTCTGGCACTATGGTCCTTGCCAAGCAGCTCCCAGGTAAACATATGCATTAATGTTCAGACACTGCATGTGCATTTCTCACTGTTCCCTAGGACCCATGTCAACTCAATTAAATAAGGACCCAAAGGGGAGGAGAGAAATAGGTGTCGGCCTGGCACTAGACTGAGAGCTATTCAAGACTGATTGCTGCTGGGTAAGGAGGGAGAGCATGACTTACATCCAATCACTAGATGTGCTGACTAGACTCCAGTGGACGAATTTACACTGAAGGACATTTGGGTACAAATGCCTGAATGAATAGGACTTAACATGTATGGTGGAATATATGAGGTTCAGTGGAGGGATGGAGGAGGGGATCTAAATTTGATTAAGAACAGCTGTATGAAATTACAAACGCTCAATAAAAATATTAAAAAATTACTTGTCTTAATTTTACATGTTGAAAGGAATTTTGTTGAGATTGGTAATGTTTATGGCTATCTCAATCACAGGAGATAATTTTGTTGTTTTTGTTTTGTTTTGTTGAGATCATGTGTCACTACGTAGCACAGCCTAGCTTCAAACTGGCTATATAGCCTAGACTGACCCATAAGTTGTGATCCTCCTACCTCAGCCTACTGTGTGAGGTGCAGTAGACCACCATACTGAGATGGAAGATCAATTTAGAGATAATTTTTAGCAGTTTCAAATTGAGCTCTTTCTGTATCACTCAGATAACACAGTCTCCATAGAATCGAAGAGTAAAAAATGGTAAAGCTAAACTGTCAATTAATGTTGAAGAAATAACAGATATATACCCAAACTTCAGTAATCCCAAATTAATGCTATAACAATGCACATGGTTTCAATGGATAGTGATTCACATATGCATATTAGTGGGCCCTTTCATAAGAAATTGAGCACCAAACCTCTCCAGTAGGCTCACTAATCTCAGCAGGAATCTTCAATGGCAGCCAGCATCTTAAAATGGTTATAAAAAGGCATTCCCTTCCCCCTGTTGGAAGACCACATGACCACCCATGTCTGCATCCACTCTCCAAAGAACTACAACTACCCAAATACCAGTTTAGAGGAAATTTAGATTTTTAAAACTCTCTGTGAATCAAGTGGTTCATGTTCTCACATAAATACATTCAAACAAATTGCTTCCCAAAGGAATAAAAATTAAAACAGAATATTTAGAAGGGGGAAAAAGGCAGTCCAGGGGCTGGAAAGATGGTTCAGCCACACACACACACACACACACACACACACACACACACACAAATAAGTAAATGCAGTAAAATATTAAAACTATCAATCTTATTATAAACAATTGCTTCACAAAGGGAAATCATTTGTGGTGAGATATTTCAGTTAATCTAATGGACAGAATTGAGGGAACCTGTACAATCATCATACTCTATTCTTTATCAGAACAGCTGTGCCTACTTACAAAAGACCCCAGAGATCAGGTTTATGGACTATAGACATCCCCCCATAGACGGAGTGGGTGGGGAGAGTCATTGGACCCTCATCTGAGATTCCAGTTACTCAGTCTTGCACCTCCCAGCTGTAAGTGATTCTGTGCTGAGTGCACTTGGTCTCTAATGTCCCATGAAGGACCTAAAGTATGTAGACTGTGGAAGTTTAATAGAAGGGGACTCCATCTATGCCACTATGAAGAAATTGTCATGTAGACTAGGGTTACACTTTCTAGTGATGGAGCTGATTTGGGGCCACCCAAGTGCCCATAAGTAATCCCTTGACCTATGCTCTAAGATAAGCCCAATAAATTCATTTATTCCCTAAGTTGACTTTGGTAGACCCATACTTTGGTTTGTTTGACCCTGTAAGGAGGGGGTAGATGTGTGTTTACATCTCCCCAGGAAAAGAGTTCCTGAAACATCTATGTTCTAAGCCAAGCTTTCAAATCACACTCTGTCTGTTTCCACTTTAATTGACACAGGCTGGGGGTGGGGGACTTTCTAATATAAAAGGTAGGTGTTCCCATAATTGTAGTGCTTAATCACGATTTCTATGACAGTTTGCTACCATTGAAAACTCATGTCTTTAATCCATCACACGTAATGATGAGTGCTCCATGTTTAGCAAAATTACATTAGCATTTCATTAAACACACAGGAAAATGGTGACGTTCAGAAGCCCTAATGACTTGTCATTTGCTAAGATTGGTTAAGTCAGTAAGTCAAATCACAACGCTCATTTGTAACCCAGTCTCAATTATCCATGGGTAGATTATCCATAGGAGACATTGCATTAAAATTCACATCAGCAGTCACCAGTTCCTGTCTACAGATGGGACTCTGAGAGAAAATTTGTCCAATGCCTAGTTTAATATATAAGGACAACAGAAATCAGACTACTTGACTCTCCCAAGGTCAACCATCTGATAAATGGTGGGACTAGAGTACAGATTTGACTAATGCAAGGACAGCATTCTTTCAGGACCACCCTTGGAATTATATATGCACCATATTCTTCAAAGTGTCTTAGAAGATAACTCTTTTTAGTATATCAGTATCACATGTTATATGTGACTGGACCACATATATGTAGAGGAAAATTACATTTCAGTGGGAAAATACTACCATTAGCATTTCTGTCCTCTGCTTTTTAATATTGATTCTATAGTAGCCAATTTACAATTCTTTAAGTCATATATAACCAACAGCAATGAAAAATCTAGTTATGCTTTGTCTACAGACAGGCAGGTCTATGCTGTGGGGATCCAATGGTTCTCCTTCCTGTGCTATGGAAGAGGACAGCCTTGCTTCCATTATCACATTGATTTCAATAGTCTAAATTTATGAATGTTTATACTGATTGTTTTAAACACTTGTGGCAATTGTTTTGTTCTTTCATTAATTAACATGTATAAAGTCTTCCATGTATGTTCATTTTGTGTCTATGTATAAGAGTCCTGATTTAACTTCTTTTATGAAAATTATCTTTTAATAACTGTCACTATTCTGATCACTGTTGCTACTATCAGATTACTGCTATTACTACACAAAAAGCTTTGTCTGATCAGAATCTCACCAGTTTTCAAAATAGGTTAATACTTAACTTCCAATTGCTTAGCTTCCCCAAAATCCAATGAGGTAAATCTTACTAATATTCTTCTCTTACAATTGAAGACCTTGGGGTCCAAAACAGATTAGTGAACTTGAATACAGCAGCACAGCTGTTATCATACATAAGCTTTGATGTCCATTTTCACATGACTCCAGAATGTGTGTTCTTAGTCATAGCACTTTATTGGCTGTCTGAGAAACAGCACTTATGTCACATTATTCCTTCTGCCAGGAATGAAAATAGAAATACTACTAAGAAAAAAAGGGATCATTAAAATTAAGATGATGTTTTGCACCTTCTTATATGAGTGTTTTAATGTCTGTCCAGATATAGAGAATCAAACAGGGTGAGATTAGCATAGGTCAAGATAATGAAACTGAATCCACTTAACTTTCACCAAGTTTACTTATTATGTTCTAGACATTATGTTAGAGATGTTTTGAATTCCTGAAGTATCACAAGTCTAAAAGATAAGAATTTCTAAGTGGCAATAGGAAAAAAACTATCTTAGAAAGCTTGCTATCAAGGGTTCTCTGTTATCTAATTTCCTGAATTATTATTTATTAAAAATTGGGCAATATCACCATGACTAGTAAAATGCAACTAGATAAAATACAGATGCACCTTTATTTACCCAACAGAGACACTATCAAGAAGGGTATTTGTGGATATTTTAATAAAGTAAAATAAAAATATGTAGCTTGCTGACATCATTTTTTGTCCTTATTAAAGGAAAACAATTGTACTGTTTGATTAAAAATCCCGCCTTTGTTTGACATTTCATCTTTGCATTTTGGAACTTCATCAAATTTCTTCACCCACCAAATTCTGAGTTCTTCTGAAACTGACACATTTCTCCTTTATTTATTATCAAGGTCATTATATCCAGAATCTTTGCTCCAGAGTCACTTGCAAGAAGTCCACAACATGGCAAAGTAAAAAGTCATCGCTTCAAGTTCACTAGAGCCCTGGACTGTCACTGATGGAAACATTTCTCCATGAGAATTAGCAGAAGTTGGGATTGAGGTGATGAAAAGCCTAAATCCACAAGTGAAGTGTTTACATGACATTTAAGAACAACCAGGGAGGATAATGCTTCCCTTCTGTGATCCCTGCTTGCGTGCTCTAGTTATTGGGCAAGAACTTATCAGCAGCATGCTCGACATACTTTCCACATTTGAGAAGGTGTATCTGAAGCATTTTCTGCATCTTCCTTCTCAATGTATTCAGTACTCATTAAATACATTTGCCTCACAAACTTTTGAAATCCAGGACCAGCAACACTGCCTTGCTTCGAGTCCTCATCAGCTATTCCCTAGATTTTACCTTCTTGTCTTTCATCTGTTTCCAAAGGTGCCAGTATGTAACACAAGTGGCCCACCTGACCTCCATCTAGCCCTACCTGGGGGAGGTGCTGTGGTACATACGAACTCTTATTCGCTGTGTGTGTTCCCCAGGGGTTCTGGTTCCTCCAAGGGGTAGGGCCTGCTGTGGAGAATTGACTGTGGAGAGTTAGCCATGGAAGGAGGGGCTTGTGGTGCCATCTTGGGCCAGAAGCTGCGAGCTGAGAGGAATGCGCAGCAGCCAGGCTTACTCAAGGACAGAATGGCCTGGCACTTATAGATCTGGGGCAAGACCGCTGGCCCCTGAGTCATGGGCGAAAGCTAGTGATTACTATCGGCATGCAGCAGGAGCGATATGATATGGCAGGCTCTGAGCCGTGGTGGCATGGAGCTGAGCAGCAAGAGCTAGGCACTGGGTGCTCGTTTCCTTGTAAGTCACTCCCTGCTCACAATAATAATAAATGCACATTGAGATATGTTATATGGCTTGCCTGATAGCACAAGAGACCCAGAGAGAACTCTGGCAACAAATTATGTAACACAAGTGGCCCACCTGACCTCCATCAAGCCCTATCTGTGGTGCATATGAACTTTTATTCATTGTGTCATTGGCAGCTTCAGCTGGCTTTTTCAACTTGACCACTAGCATTACTTTCTGCTTACTTTGGCTATGTTCTTTTATGTGCTTCAAAGTCTCCCCCAGCCACTCTGCCTTGAGCTCTCCTAGTCTGTTCTAAAGCTGAACTGGAGCTAGTTAGTTAGGTCCAAACTACTGTGGTCAGTTCTCTGGCCAAATGTGTTCTGGTGTGCCAGGAAACATCCTAAGCACTTCTGGTGCTGAACCGGCCATTCTTATGCCATGGGTGCTTTTACATGCCACTCTTGTCTAAAGGTCCTTCCCTGCTTCCTACTGGCAGGATCACCCTTCAAATACCAATGTGTGTACTGTATTCTCTTATATGCTTCCCACTATCATGAAAAAATACCCAGACATTCCTATAATAGGTGACACAGAAAAGTAATCCAGAACTTGTCATATGAATAGCAAAGTAGTCTAATTATTTCTGTTGCTGTGATAAACCACATTGACCAAAAGCAACCTGGGAAGGAAAGGGTTTATTTCATCTTACACTTCTAGTTCACAGTCATTGAGGGAAGTAAAAATAGGAACTCAAGAAAAAACTGAAGCAGAAGCCATGGAGGAGGAGGAATGCTGCGATGCTGCTTACTGGCTCCCTCTCTGGCTCATTTTCAACCAGCTTTTGATACAGCTCAGGACCACTTGCCTAAGGATTGTACTGTCCACAGTAGAGTAGGCCATCCTACATCAATTAACAATCAAGACAATGCCCAACAGACATGCCTATGGGCTAATCCCATCGAGACAATTCTTCAACTGAGGTTCACTCTTCCCTAGAGATTCTAGGTTGTTTCTAGTTGACAATAAAAACTACAGAGTGAGTTCAGGCCAACCAAGTTTACATAGTAAGACCCTGTCAAAAATAATAATAAAATATAACCTAACAGGACATATCATAACATTGCTAAAACACAATGATAATCCAGTGACACAAAATTTGTTGTATTCCCATTACATAATGGCCTCTGTTTTCCATGGGTATTATATTGGCCTGTATGAACAGTTAACCACATATTGTGAACTTGTGTGTGTGTGTGTGTGTGTGTGTGTGTGTGTGTATGTGTATGCACGTGCACATGTTTGTGCAGGTTCACATGTAAATAAATATAGGTGAACATGTAGGTGTGCACAGGTGGCAATTTTGGGTGTTTCACCTCAGAAGCAGTCCATCTTGTTTTTTGAGACAAGATCTCCAATGGCCTAGAGCTCACTGACTGTGCTAGTCTGACCAGCCAGAAAGCCTCATGAATCCTCTTGTTTCTGCCTTCCCTAGGGCTAGGATTACAAGCCTGCACCACCACTCCAGACTTTTTCACATGGGTTCTGGGAATTGACCAGATCTTCATGCTTGCACTGTTTGTACAGATCCCCAATGAGCCATCTCCCCAACCCAGTGAAGACTTCTTAAAGAGAATCCATTTTTTCCCCTTTTGTTGTCTAACATAGAACCCAATTCAAAGCTTTATGATTGTGGTTCAGAAATAATTACTGAAGTGAATTAAATTGCTTAGGGTACACTCAGTGTACCACCCTTCCTCAGACATAGTTAGCAAAGCAAGAAGTCCTTAATATATGCCACTTCACATACTAATTTCAACGTAAATCTTGTCTGAGGGTCATTGTTCCAGGTTGCTGACTTGGATCAAGCACAGCAACTCACTTTACCTTGATTTTAGCCTTTTGTCATGAGAGCAACAGCCTCCAGGGCAAGACAAAGAACTTTCAAACTTGTTATTCCAGTAAGGAGTCCTGAAAGGGCAGAGCAGAGTGGGCAAAAGTCCCATCCTGTTTGGAACACCCCGTGCTTGCTGTTCTTTCTGTTATGTGTGCTGGAGGCCTCTGTTTAACTGATCTGAGGATTAAAGTATTGAACAAGGGAAAAATTGCTCAACTGCCTGGATGGGTGTGTCTCATTCAGTATTTGACAGGAAACCTGCCATTTAAATGTGATCTACACTTGTGGAGAAAACTAGATGACTTTTATGCAGTCTTTTCTGATCACCTGAAAACATTTAGTGCTTAGTCCATGGGAAACCCAGAGCCTGCCTCACCTCCAGGCACTGAAGCCTGAAACAAATTAAGTTTCATCTCTCCCCTGGCCATTGGGGTTTGAACAATCTCTAAAGCAGTCCAGTAAACAAGCAGGCAAGACTCCACTTGAGTTGCAATCCTGTTTATAACCTAAAGCTAAAGAGTTTATGGAATCACAGACCAGGCTGGGGCATGTCAGCTCTGCATTGAAAATCAAAGAATTGCAGTTTACAGGTAGGAGCAGGGCAGGGCAGGGTTGTTAAATGAAAATGGATACAGCTGGTTTTGCTTTTCAGCATGTCTAGATGTGAGAAAGAGGTCAGAAAAGCTTTGGGCGTGCTCTGAAGTCAATCTGTAGCAGAGCAGCATGGCAATGGGCCTATGTAAATTTAACATCTTAGCCAATATGGAAAACACATTTTCAACAAGTAAATAATGCCATTTAAGGGGATTGATTGCTAAAGCAGCCTCATTGCCTAATGGGAGGATAGTCATTCATTCAACAAATATTTACTGCCTGGCTCTAGGGCTGGCACTGCAGCACAATTCTGAACAATAGCCTCTACCCCAAAGTTTCAATATTTTATAGAAGTCATTTAAAAATATAGAGAAACATTTTTTTTTCTTTTTTTGAGGCAAAGTCTCATGTATCCGTCCTATGCTGGCCTCAAACTCAAACTGTATGTAGTAGAAAATTAACTTGAATTCCTGTTTCTCCTTATTGTAAGTAGTTGTGGCGAACTCATTTTCACTGCAGTATAATATTGTCGTATTTGTGAATGATTTTTCATTCATTCTCCTGCCTCTGATGCCTGTCCCTATCTCCTGAGTGCTGGGATATCAGGTGTATACTACAGGTTTTGTGGTTCAGGGCATTGAACCCAGGGTTTATAAGTGCTAGGTAAGCATTCTACCAAATGAGCTACATCCTCAGCCGAAGACATTTATTTTTAAAAAATCAATTTGTATGAAAGGCCCAAATGTGGGAAAATTGCTTTTCTGTCTCTGTTGATAGCTAAACCTGAGCAAAGTGTACAAACATTCTTATTCTAATCTATATCTATGGGATACCCCATCCCAACACATATGTGTTGAGAGACACATAGATAAGACATAATGCTTTTACTACCTCCACTGAATTCGGTTCTAGCAATAAATGTTGACTGTTCTGAGCTTTGCCACTGGTCAAAGAAGACCAGGAGGTTTGAATTATATTATGAAGGACACAGCTGCTTATTGAAATATGACTCCAGGCTTAGAGTTTTAATGTATAAATTGTCCATATCAAGACAGTATAAATCAAATGAAGTAAATGATTGACTGGTTTTTTTCTTTACATTTAGTCCGGGCACCTATGGATGATGACTGATTAGAATGTCAGTAATAATTATAATGTCACCTTAACATGGAATGCAATAACTCTAATAACAGACTGAAAGAGGAAAAAATATATAGGAGAAAAAGCAACATAGTAGAGTTGACATGAAGTTACAGGAAACAAAATCATCAATAAGAGGTACCAACTTAGTAGTATATAAGTTGCTGTTAGATGGTATCAGACCCAATTCTTTCTAACGGAATGATCCATATATTATATCACTGAAATGCCAAATGTATGAGTTAAGATCACAAGAATGGATGTCTAATAAGTGGAATCATTGCCTTAGAGAATCCTGAGAGAGTGTGCTGTGGCTTATGTCTGAATAGAGCCAGAAGCCACCCTTGTGACACAGAGGAGGACCTGCACCAGAGACTTCCAGCCCCCAGAACTGTTAAATATGTGTTTATATGCTGTGTAAGCTACTAAGAAGACAGTATCTTGTTATAACGGACTGAGCTAAGAATCTTGTACTTTAATAATAGTGTTATTACCTATAACATACTTAAACAGTATTTTTATACTGAGTCATTATTTTTAAAAATATTTTATTTATTATTTTTATCTTATGTACAGTACTATATTGCCTGCATGTATGTAAGCGCACCCATGTCATACAATGCCCTCGTAGATCAGAAGAGGGCATCAGATCCCCTGGAACTGGAGTTACATCCATTTGTTAGCAGCTATGTGGGTGCTGGAAATCAAATCTGGGTCCTCCACAAGAGCAGCCAGTGCTCTTAACTGCTGAGCCACCTCAGTAGCTTGGAACTCATCTACAATGCATGTGTGGAGGGCAATGGACAATTTTTCAGAAGTCAGTTCTTTCCACCTTGTTTTAAAGCAGGGTCTCTCTTGTTTTCATTGTGCTACATAATACAGGCTAGCTATCCTTGGAGCTTTGGAGCAATTCTTCTGTCCCCACTTTTCTCTCTTCCAGTAGGAATGCATGGATTATACATGCGTCACATGGATATCTGGCTTTTTACATGGACTCCAGTGATCGAACTCCAGTCATTAGACTTGAGCAGCAAGTACTTTACCTGCTGAACCATCTCCTCAGCCCTGTAAAGAGCTTCTGTTTTCCTTTGTTTCTGAAATTATCTGTTCTGCTACAAACATTTTTATAGGTATACAACTTGAACTTACATCTAGAAGGGAAATTGATAAACCATAAGATATCTGAATATTAATTATCACATGATAACACCAAATTATGTTCCAAAGTGGAAGCATAATTTTATCCTCTTGCCAACAGCATATGAGATATTATTGATCTACCTCTCTCCAACAATCAGAATTATCAAACTTCTAATTGCTTCGATCAAATGGATGCCAAATGGCATTTTCTTGTAGCCATGATTGATAGTAACTGGATTGCTAATGAAGTTCACCATTTCTTGTATGCCTATTGTCTAATGGCTTTCCAATGGGTTTATTAGACAACTGTACTATGCAGCCTAATAGTGAGTAATTGATTCTGGGCAGGAAAGTGTTTCAGGACAAATACTCTCTAATTTGATTTTTAGAATGTTAGCATTTTTCATACACATTTATGGTTGCTGTATTCTTATGATTTGATCTGTATAGCTGATCTATTTGCTGTGTACTCATAGTTTCAACACCTAATCACCCCAGATATTCCATAGTGAAGAGTGAATATTATCAGTTATTAAAGACAAGAAATGTTTTATGAATGCTGTTGAGTCTTTATGTGCAAAAATTATTTCAAATTGTTGAAGGTCTAGCTTTATTTTAAAAAAATAAACAATAGAGCTCTTTATTTAGAATTAAATTATATTAAGATTTGTTTTCTGTGTGGCAATATTTTTTTTCCTGTGATTAAAGCATCTTTGTGCTTCTTTGAGGAATAAATATACAACATTAGAGACCAGGAAAGAAGATACCTTTTTTTTCACATAATTCCTGGAAGCTATAACTTACATAGTTAAAAAAAA
>NW_008331484.1:2120177-2125447 GCF_000622305.1 Nannospalax galili | reverse complement strand
TTAAAAAAAAAAAAAAAACTCCTTAGGAACCTATAGATCAGTGTTTTTCCTAATGTCCATATACAGAGGGAAGCAGAGAACATGATTCTTCCCGTATGCCCTACATAGAAATATCAATCACTCTTCACTCTATTCAAAAGTATTGTAGGTGATGATCTGATATATTGTGTGGTTTCTTCCTTTGAGTCTCAAAAACCAACAAGCTCTCATCTTTGGTAGGTGTAGCATGGAAATCACACATTCCTCTGAAAAGCCTGGGCAACAGGCAAAAGTGGGGCACCCTGGGAAGAAGGGTGGAGCCTAGCCACAGGCAGAGCTAGAGGTGGTGAGATTGGGAGAGAGAGAGAGACAGCCAAGGGTGCAGTGGTCCAAAGCTGGGACCAAGAAGTGTGTGGCCACTGGGGCAAATGGCAGAGGTGTCCTGTGGGGCATGGAATGATGCCATCTCTTTGTAAATCACTCCCTCCCTATCACATAAACCATGTGAAACACAAACTAAAAATGTCTTATGTTAGTCTGTGAGACCTGGGGCATCAGAAGGTGCATGCACGAGCCTCCCAAGAAGGGAAAAGGTAAAAAAAATAGTGCAACAAATTGCCATAGTCTGGTAGGATGGCACTGGAAATGACAAACCGAGGGAGTTTGGGAAAAGCAAGGGAGCTAGTGGCAGTGCTGATGTGGAACTAACAATGGATCATAAAATATGTAATTAGAATGATGCAGGTCATGCAGATGCTGATAGACTCAAAGGGGAAAATCCCTGGGCCACAAGTGTGTTGTAAAAATTTTTTTCCAGGGCAAAAAAAAAAAAAAAAAAAAAAAAAAATGGAATCCACCCACACATGGATCTGAAAACTCTTTAAAGGTCATTGAAAACCTAGAAAAAAATTCTCTGAGCCACAGAAAAGAGTGGAGAATCCAGAGAAGGGGTATGGCCACTTTGCATAATGAAAGATTTGCCCAAGGAAGAGGAAGCTGAAAAGGCCAGGGAGGTACTGGAAGGCTCAGTATTGGCCCCAGATCTTGAGAAAGAGGGAAAAAAAAATTTAACGTGTAAGGTTAGGGGACCAGGGGTCCAAGGATTCAGGCAAAAAGACAGGTAGTAGTGAAAAAAGAAATGACCTAAAAATAAAAGTAGCTAAAGCTGCCCCTCAGATTTAAACTTTGATACAAAAAGAGGAAAAAGCTAACAGTACTGTAGCTAGGAAATACTCCACACTGGAGTTGTTAAAACTAGGAAAGACTTACAAATAAGTGATCAGAGAGTCCCTCACCACATGGCTCATGAGATATGGGACACAGGAGCAAATAACATCAGCCTAAGTCCTTCAGAAGCTTCACAGCTGAGTTATATAACCACCCATCTGTCCTTGTAACATAGGCTGTTCAACCTAGGCCAATGCAGGGGGAGCAGACATTAATGGGATGGCTGGTGCAAGGCATTAAAGATACATAGTCATCACCAAGGGAAACTCCCATGATTAACAGAGGCTGCAGGACTATAAAGGAGGGACAGGCATTACAGAGAGAGCTAGGTATCAGAAAAGCATTATATGATGCCCAGTTCACTGGGCCAGATAAGACTGTGTTCACCAGAGATATAAAGGAAACCTTAATTCAACTGGGACCTCAAGAATTATATAGAGCTCTAATGGTTTTGCTAAGTCCTTTAATGGGACAAAATCTTTATAAAGTGAGAGAGGCTTTAGCAAATCTAAGTGACTCAAGCCAGAGTGTAAAATGTGTCTGTTGAATAACAGAACAACCTACAAGAAATATAAAAAAGACCAGACAGAAGAAATGGTCAGTTTGGGTTACTTGAAGACAAATGTGGCAATATTTATGTCAAGCCCAAATTCCCAAAGAAAAAAAAAGATGGAAAACCAAGTTCAGTACTAAGGAGTTTCTGGAAGGCTTTAAAACCAGAACTGTTTACAAAAGGCATTCAAAGGATGAAAACTGTTCCAGGGTGGTTAAGTATCCCCAAAGCTTAAATAGGTGCATTTATCTCCTGAGAAAGGGATGGAGGCAGTTTTTCCCACCAGGGCCTCCCCCTTAGCAGCTAGGTATGGTCAATGAGAAATAAAAGATATGGCTACAGTCAGGAAGCAGAGCCAGGGCCTGCCTGACTTAGGGAACCATCAGATGTAGTGGGGACAAAAGAGACCCCCTGCCTCCTTAGCCCAGGGCAGGGTCAGGCAACCGAAACCAGCACCTATAAGTGTATCATGGATAAAAGAATAAAAAGAGACTGCATGTAAGAGCCCCAGAATTCGGGATGACTCCAAAGGGATAACTAAAGATAACAACTAACCAAATTAATCCCTCTTACCCATGCTATGGTACCTAACAAAGATCTATGGAGAAAGCAATTAATATGAATGGATAAAATCCTTCCATGCTGTGTTAGACCTTGTTTATGATTTATTTAATATATGATGTTAACTTTTGAGTGTTTTACTGCCGCAATCCAAGACTCCGTCCAGCAGAATCCAGGAAGAACGACACAGACACCAAGGCAGGGTTCAAGCTTCTTCCTCTTTATTATGCACTTCAGCTCTTTATATAGCGTTCTCAACAGCCCTCCCTCCAGCCAGGACCAATCAGGGCGCTCACACACATGCAGCAGGCAGGCAGAGTGGCAGCCCATTGGGCCACGCAGGAGGGTCATGCCGGATGACGTCTCTAATCAGGCAGGCAGCACATGATCGAGCTCATCTGCGGTTGCACAAGTTGGCAACCAGCCAAAGCGCCTCAGGCAGGAAGCTTGGAGTCACAAGACTTGGCAGCCAGCCAAGAGTTAGAGTCACGAGGCTTGGCAGCCAGTGGCAGTGTTCATTTCCCACATTTTACAGATGTGAAACTCATTTGAAAGATACCTAAAGAAACAAAGGCCAGCTATAGCTATAAGATTCTTGGGAGTTTGAAGGATGGGTAAAATAAAAACAGAAGCTCCCAAAACTATACAACTGTTAAGAAAAACTACAGTACTAGGGGTGTGTTGCCCCCCCCCATGAGCTGTTGGTCAAAGAAAGATCCTAGAGGTCCTCAAATTCACCAAGGCTATTGCCACTAATGTTGGTTGTACACTAGAAAGGTTGGTAAGACCATGTTGCTGAAGACACTGCATGATGTGAGCATGGGAGAAGAGATGGAGCTGAGACTAAGCCAAAAGCTCCATTCCGCTGGATGGATGGCTTTCATGGTGCCAGAAGGTGCTATGCAGATGTTTGAGGGATTAAAAGATCCCCTATGATTCTACTCAACAATGGACTCCGCATGCTGCACACTATGGACATGTCAAGCAGTGCCTGCTAGTACAATAATGCATTGACTAACATAACGTTAAATTGACAAATTTCTAATTTTATAAGGTCCACTCCTAGGGGTGGAACACACATCGTAGACCAGGCCAACCCCCTGTGTCAGGGAGGGCTACAAGCCTGAGCAGGGAAGCTGTTGCAAGTATACTGCTTAATAAATATAGTACACCTACTGGGATATCTTCTGGGCATTTGTATTTACATTCATGTTTGTTTAGATGTGTCTACTTCCTTCCATTTGTCTTCATAGTAGGGAAAACAACATTGAGATAGATCAGTGGCCACATCTTGAAGATGAATGATGGGGAGCCCCCAAAAATCACTATCTCACCATGATACAAGAGAGTTCCCCCTACATCTGTCACCCCCTCCAAGGCTCAGGGAAATTCACAGAAGAAATGGCAGAAAGTTTGTAAGAGCTAGAGGAAAGGGGTGGAGTGTAGCCCAGAAATCACTCATTCTTCCAAGAAGTCTGAGCAATGGGAGGGCATGGAGCACCCTGGGAAGAATGGTGGAGCCTAGCTGCTGGCAGAGCTAGTAGCAATGAGATTGGAAGAGAGAGAGCCAAGGATGTGGCAGTCCAGAGCTGGGAACAGGAAGTGTGTTGCTGTCAGGGTGAACAGTGAACCATCCTGCAGGGTGTGGAAGTGAGATGGGGCATTCACAGACCATGGGGTGAGACTGCTCACCCACCAGAGACTATGGGCAGGGCTGGAATGACGTCTTCTCTTTGTAAGTCGCTTCCTCCCTATCATATAAATCATGCAAAACCTAAACTAAAAATGCCTTATGTTATTCTGTGAGCCCTGTGGCCTTGAAGAATGCACATGTGAACCTCCCAAGAAGGGAAAGGGGAACAAATTTAGTGCAACAGTAGGTATTAGAATAAGAAAAATAGAAAGTGAATTATACAAAAACCAGACTCATGGAGAAGTAAATTGTCTCTGGCTTCTATTTGAAAGATGCTTCTACATCACTTAGATGTCTCCAGATAAAATGATGATGCATTCATACCCTGATGACAATATTGTCCAAGTGTGAGAAAATCATGTAGCCAAAACTCAACAATGAGCCTCTCAAAACAAAAAGCTTTGCCTTATTATTATTAGGATTTGCTCTTATTTTTGCCCCAAATAAGAGATAGACTGGGTTTTGAAACTCATTTTAAAAGTATTTTGCTTTATTTTAATCAGCATAGAATTGTCTGGTTGCTTTGCATGAAAAAAATTAATATTCTAGCTGCAAATTATATCTCCTTATGTATTAAATCAGTTTAAATGGTAAATGATCTTTAGATGTATTATATCTTTCATTTTATGGTTTTATAACAGACAAACAAAAGTAAGTCAATCCATACTATTCGGTTAACATAATACTTTGCCACGTTCATTAATGCAGAGCCTTGTGATTATTTCTAATTTTACTATATTGTCATTTGTGCTAGATAGCTTTAGTGTCAACTTGACACACCTGGGTTGAGGGAGCCTCAATTGGGGAATTTCCTCTATTGGACTGGCCTGTGGCCATGTCTGAGGGGCATCTTCTTGATGAGTGATGTGGGAGGGCCCAGCCCACTGTGGGTGGTGCCACCCCTGGGCAGGTGGGCCTGTGTTGTATAAGAAAGCAGGCTGAGCAGGAGCCAAGGGAGCAAGCCTGTAAGCAGCATTCCTCCATGGCCTGTGCTCCAGCTCCTGCCTCCAAGTTCCTGCCCTGAGTTCCTACCTTGGGCTCCCTGATGAACTGTGTGCAACCTGGGAGATGTAAGACAAATAAACCTTTTCCTCCCCAAGTTGGTACTGGTCAGAGTGTTTTGTGACAGCAGTGAAGAAACAAACTAAGACACCTGATGATGTCAATGTAACAGATAACAAGGACAAGAAGAATGTTAATGATATTAACCATTATATTTGTTACAGCAGGGAAGCTAAAATGAAAGAACTCTTTATT
>NW_008331484.1:2119099-2119898 GCF_000622305.1 Nannospalax galili | reverse complement strand
GGCTCCTGCATGCTTCTGGTGTTGAAATCATGAAGGGGTTCAGAGAGCAGCTGAGGCTTTGCACTCTGAGAGGCCAGGAAAGTGCAGCCTCAGTTACAGTGAAGCCCCCAGGATTGAAGGGGTCATGGAGAGACTCTGAGGCTTTGCACCCCAAGAGGCAAGAAGAGGCCATTGGTGAAGGTGTAGCCTCAGTTTCAGTGGTGACCCCAGCTTTTTGGAGATGCCGGGACCATGGGACGACCACCAAGGACAGTGGCAGGTGTAGCATGGAGCTGGCCTGGGTCTGCGAGATGAGCCGAGTGTGCTGTGAACTGCAGAGTCAGAGCAGTGGAGCTGCCAGTACCCTTTGGAGCCAGAAGATCGTGAGTGAATGCCATATGTCCAGCCTGAGCTACTTTGCTGGATTTTGGTTTTGCTTAGGTGTGCCCGATTCTTCCCTTTGAAATAAGACAGTACTTGTTTTGGATTTTACAGAAGCCCACCCACAGTTGAGACTTTTAAAAGAGACTATGGACTTTTAAGTGTTGGATTTTTTTTGGACTGTGGGGTTTTTAAGGTCGTACTGTCTTATGTTGTGATATTAATGTTAACATCATAGTTTGGGGACAAGAACTGGAAAGCTTATGGTTTAATAGTGATGTGTTTGTGTGTCAAGTTGACAAGGGGTCAATTGTGCTGGGTAGCTATACTGTCAACCTGACACACCTGGGTTGAGGGAGCCTCAGTCAGGAAATTGCCTCTATTGGACTGGCCTGTGGCCATGTCTGAGGGGCATCTTCTTGATGAGTGATGTGGGAGG
>NW_008331484.1:2095522-2118999 GCF_000622305.1 Nannospalax galili | reverse complement strand
GCCAAGGGAGCAAGCCTGTAAGCAGCGTTCCTCCATGGCCTGTGCTCCAGCTCCTGCCTCCAAGTTCCTGCCCTGAGTTCCTACCTTGGGCTCCCTGATGAACTGTGTGCGACCTGGGAGATGTAAGACAAATAAACCCTTTCCTCCCCAAGTTGGTACTGGTCAGAGTGTTTTGTCACAGGAGTGAAGAAACAAACTAAGACATCATTCATATATAGAAATCAATAATTCTGTAAATTCTAAAGGTTAGTTGTGGTATATGCTTTCATGTGAGGTACCCACTATTTATGACCAACTAGTTTCAAATGATCATTAATATATATAACAGGTTTTCAATAAATGTAAAGGTTACCCACAATAGTGTCAGAGTATAGATGACATGCAAAGAAAAGAGACAGACTAGAAAATAAGTCACCAATCACAGCTCAAGTGGGACCTTAGGCAGTAGAGCAGTATCTGGTAATCACTCTCCAAATAACTTTTAGTAAAATCACATTCAAAAACTCAACCAACATGCCTGAGTGGTCTATGGGGAGGAAAAACAGAACTGGTTTTCAGTAACTTTGAGGTATTAGCTAGATCATGTGACCATTCACTCTCTGCCTTTGAGAGTAAAACTGTGTCATTACAGTTTTAACCAATCAATCAACCAATATGTATTGAGTATCCATCATGGGACCTAAACTCTTAAGGAAACAAACAAAAACCCTGTCCCCAAAGAATATAAAATTTACATGAAAAAGCACGGCTGATATATAGTTTAAATATTCAAAGCCATTTTGTACATTCTGTTTTATAGCTTAAATATTCAAAGCCATTTTGTGCATTCTGTTTTCTTTTCTCTTACTCATTTTATCATTTAGCAAATGTGTTTATCAAATAATACAGGTCTCGTGAAAAGTCCCATAGCACACAGAGATATCAATAACGTTATTTTGTCTTTTTGGTTTTTGTTTATTGTTTGTTCCAGAGCTGAGGACTGAACCCAGGGCCTTGTGCTTGCTAGGCAAGGACTCTACTACTGAGCTAAATCTCCAACCTTGATAGCAATAATGTAATTCTTCATTCCTTGAAGGGGTTAAATGACCATTAGAGAAAGAACATATATGCATATAAATATATGTAATAACTTAACTTATGGTAGATAAAGTGAGTAGAGAGTATTAAAATGCTAAGTACAGCTCTTGACATATAGAAAATATCATTATTACTGATTTGGTTTAGGTGTTTAATGTCCCCCAATAACTTCTCTGTTAAATCACTCCTAAATATTTAGTGCTTAGCTTGGTGCTATTGGAGGAGGTGGAATCTAGGATATGGCAGTCTCCTGGGAGATCTTTAGATTATTAGGAACTGACTTGGAAAGAGATAGTGAGACTTGAATCCCTTCCATCTCTTTTACTCCCTGGATGTGAGGTAGAGGTTTTGCTCTATACATACTCCTGCTATACTGTCCTGGCTCAACTGAGACACAAAGCCATGTGACCAGAACAGACTGGAATTTCCAAGTCTATGAGCCAGAACAGACCTTTCTTTTTATGTTGATTGTCCCAAATATTTTGTTGTTGTGACAAAAGGCTGACTAACAATCATCATTTATTAGTATCATTAGAGCAAGGTTGTCCTAGTTTGCTTTCCTATTGCTGTGATAAAGCACCATAACCCAGGGCTAGAGAGATGACACAGTGGTTAAGAGCACTGGCTGCTCTTGCAGAGGTTGATCTTGCAGAAGAGGATGCTCTTACTGGGTGTTCAATTCCCAGCATCTACATGGCAACTAACAACCTTCTGTAACTCCAGTTCCAAAGGAATCTGACACCCTCTTCTGACCTCCATAGGCATTGCATGACACAGGTACACTTACATAAATGCAGGTAATACACTCATACACATAAAATAAAAATAATGATGAATAAAATATTTTAAAAGCCACCATAACCCAAAGTGATTCAGAGGAATAAGAATCTATTATGGCTAGAGAGCATGGTGGAAAGGGGCAGGCATGATGGCACAAAGGTGGATGATCACATCTCCATCTATATGCAGGAAACATAGGGTGAACTAGGGAGTGTGGAGTGAAGCTATACACTCTCTCAAAGCCTGACCCCAGAGACATACTTTCTCCAGCAAGACTCCATGTCAAAAATATACTATAACCTCCCCAAACAGCATCACCAACTGGATACCAAGTATTCAAATACCTTAGCCTAGGGAAGGCAGTACTCATTTAAACTACCAGATTCCACTCCCTGCTCCTCAGGCTCAGGGCCATATCATGATGCAAAATACATTTAGTCCAACTTCAAAAGTCTCCATTGCCTTTAACATCTCAGCACTGTTCAGAAGTCCAAAGTCTCTGCTGAGACTCAAGGCACTCTCTTAACTGTGACCCATGTATAAAATCAAAAGGCAAATTACATACTTCCTTTATACAATGGCACAGAATATGCACTATCATTATAAAAAGGAGGAATTGGAGGCATAATGAAGAAGTACTGGACCAAAGCAAAGCTGAAAACTCACAGATCAAACACCAAATTCTGTAGCTTTACGTCTAGTGTCTAGGAGCTCAGTCACTTCCAGCTTTGCTGTTTGCAATGTACATTTCTTTCTTGGGCTGGTTCTACTGCCTATAAGCAGCTCTCCTTGTCACATGTCTCTCAGCTCTGATGGCTCCAACATCTTATGGTCTCCATTGCAAAGCAGGATTCAGTTTCACAGTTTTGAGTAATGGCTTCTTACAGCCTCCTTGCAGAGGCCCGAAAAAGTGGAAGAAGAATCAATGATTGGTTCATTCTTGCAGCGTTCATGTCTACAAAGCCAGTACCATGTGAATGACACTGCGAAGTTGAAGTCGGCTGCCAGCTTGGGGTGGACACCTGCTCCCTTTGACCACATCAGCAGCAGCTTTTGTATGTTGAAGCAATTGCTTTCTAGGAGCAACCAACCCCTTCAACTAAGTTAGAAGCTTATCTGGATGGGGTCTTTTCCTGAGGGCATCTTTCCCATTGTTCCAGTGCAGAGCAGGAGGCCTCTCCTTTCTGGAACTAATATCCTTAACAATTAAAGCCTTTCTTTCAGCACATACCTTAGCTGCAACATTGTTTCCTAGTATTCTTTTTCTTCTTGAACTGCATATTGTGTATTTGTTTCTACCCCATTTGCTCTTTTTCATTACAGATCTACTTAAGAGTTATCCATGATAACTATGCTACAGACTCAATGTTATGCTGTTTTGAAATTTCCTCAACCAAACAAATCAATCCATCGCTTTTTCATTTGGCCTCTCATAAATTCTCAGGACATGGCAGAAAAAAAGCCAGATCAGATTCTTTGCCAGAATATCACCTAAATCATCTCTAGCCCAACACTAATATTGTCTTTGCTTCCTTCTGAAATGTCATGAGCTTGGCCTCTACCATCCATGTTACTTCCAGCCCCACTATCTTCCAGTCTTCTACTAGAATGGCCCATCATTAAGTGCTGTTTACAGCATTTAACTGTTTTTCTAGTGCAAAATTTCTAAGTCTGCCACATTTTTCCAAAAAAACAACATGGTCAGCTTCTTCAGAACTGTTATACCTCAATCACAGGACCCCAAGAAGACCACTGAGGACCCAAGACACCAAAAATGCAAAAGCAAGGTTTATAGTTTATTCGGGTTTAAGCTCGGGCTCTCAGACCGCACCAATATAACGGAACGGTGCTGAGAGCCCCGGGTGGGGGAAGAAGGAGCTCTTTATAGGTTAGAAACAAAGAGAGGAGGGGAATAACAGTATCACTTTGTGGTTGGTCCAAGAACCCTGCTCGCGCCAACACACCTTTGAACTGATCAGTTGTACAGGATGCGGTTGTGGAGATTTTTTATTGGCGGGTGTTGTTCTCAGGGTTGTGGAATGTGCAGGCCGTCTGTGTGGTCAAGAGTCTTTATTTTTACTCCATAGAACAGTGTTCATACCTGGGCTTATAGTTTCCTGGAAAGGGAACAGCAGAGGAGGAGTAGCAGCAGGTGTGCATTTCAAGCATTACACAGAAGCTGAAAAGAGCAATCAGTGGGGTGTCGGGAGGGGTTGAATGAGGGGGATCTCTGGGTCCTACAAGAACAACAACCCCACATCTCTTGGTACCAACTTCTATATTGGTTACTTTTCTGCTGCTGTGACCAAAAGCAACTTATGGAAGAAAAAATTTATTTTGGCTTATGTTTCCAGAAGGGGAGTCCATAGTGACAGGGAGGGCATGAGAGCAGGTAGCTGGGCAGGAAGCTGAGAGATCACATCTTCAACTGCATACTGAAGCAGAGCGAGAAAAATGGAAGTAGAACAAGGCTATAAATTTTCAAAGCCTGTCCTTAGTGATACACTTCCTTCAGCAAGGCTCCATGTCGTAAATATTCCACAGTCTTTCCACCAGTGCCGCCATCTGGGGACCAAGTATTTGAATAGCTGAGCCTATGGGAAATTTTTCTCATTTAAACCACCACAAAAGTCTTCATGGATATGCAGTGGCTTGTCAAATGGTGAAGAGAGAAAGAAGAAAACAGCTAATGGGCTAAGGAGATGGCTCAATACTTAAAGAGCTTGCTGCAGAAGTGTGAGGACCAGAGTTCAGATGCCACAGTCAGGTGAGCCTGGTGATCCCCAGAGCAAGCTGTCTAGTGAGAGCTGCCATATCTGCTAGCTCTGGATTGACTGAAAGACTTTAACCCAATGAATAAGGTTGAAGAATGTTGGAAGATGATTCCCAAAATCAACCTTGAGCCTACACATGTGTGTGCACACATGTGCAGGCATATCCACACATATATGTGCCCCACACATACAAACATGCATAAACATGCACATGCATACCACACACACATGAAAATCTAAAGAAAAAGAAAGAAGCCAAATCATCCAAGGGAAGTAAAATATCACAGATACCAAAGTGAAGATCAAGGTTTGAGGTAGAGCAGGCATGTATACAGTCAGATACTGCCTACATATGATAGATTAGCTTATTTCCCCCTCTTTGAAGCATACTCAAACATGTGTGATACTTTCTGCAAGACTCTGCAGCCCCAAAAGCATAAAAATGAAGCACTCTTTAACCCAATCTCTCTTAAACATAGTACATTATTATATCACTCATGGAATTGTAGGATTATTTTAGATTCATTTGTCATCAGCACTAGCAGCAGTTGGAGAGTGATTAAAATTTTGCAAACAAACCAAACAGCTGGTGAGGGCATTGCTGCTTATATTGCAAAGCTGTGCCATCTGTTTAGCTGGTACAATTTGCAAGATTTCTTAGATGGAATATTTCATGATTATTTCATATGTGGCATCCATGATAAATCCTCCTAGCTGTATCCTTGGAGAAATCAAAATTGGCATTTATTATCAATTTGAAAATAGGCCTATCCTAAGAAATGATATTATTTTATATAGCTCAAATTAAAAAAAACAATGTCTCATGTAAAGACCCATTACATACATGTAGAAATCTTGATGCTGAGAGCTGCTATCACAAAATTCTATGACCAGAGTCATTCAGACTAACAGTCTCCAATCCGAGCTGTTACCAGGCTACATTTCCTTGATTCCAACATTTCTCTTTCCTTTTTCCTTGAAAGCCTATTGTATTAGTAAGGGTTCTCTAAAGAAACAGAACCAGTAGAATAAATGTAATATATAATATGTATTATAATTATATTATATTTATTATATTACATTATACATGGAGTTATACAACACTGGCTGACATTGCCCACCCCCAAAATGTATAGAACATATCGTGTTTTGGTCAGTGTGTTTTATCACAGCAATAGAAATCCTACTAGGACAGTTGTCTTTGCCAAGCACGGAGATGAAATAATGGATTTATCGATTAGCTCACAGGATAGAGTCCGAGTAGTCCAACAATGACTGCACTGCACTGGAGAGGCTGAGAATCTGGTAGTTGCTCAGTCCACAAGGCTGAATGTCTCAGTAGTCCCAATCTGGTGCTGAAGGTCTGATGAATTCCAAAGATCGGCTAGTCTTCAGTCTACAGCAGCATGACGAACTCACCAGCAAGAGAGAAGGCAAGCAACAAAAAGCAAGCGCTCCCTTCTGCCATGGCCTTTTATATGGGCTGCCATATTTAGGGTGTGTCTTCCAGCTTCAGATGATCTGATCAAGATCTCTCTTATTTCACTTAATCCCAGATCCAGTCAAGTTGACATCCAGGATTAGCCATCACACCTATATTAATGTATTTTCTTCTCTGTAAATCCCTGACTTAACACATCCTCCTTCATCTTTACTTATAGGTGTAATGTTTCACTCCATCATCAGGGATGGTGAGATGGCTCAGTTAGTAAAGTACTTGTCATGCAAGCATAAGGATCTGAGTTCAAGCCCTAAAACCCACATTTTAAAAAAGCTAGGTGCTGTAGCATGTGCTTGTAATCCTAACACTGGAGAGGCAGAGACAGGAGCATGGATCCCTGAAACTTGCTGGCCAGTCAGTCTAGTGAAATCAGTGAGTGCCAGATTCCATGAGAAACCTTGTCTCAAAAATAAAGAAATACATAAATAATGTGGAGTATGATTGAGGAAGACCATTGACATGGACCTCTGACCTCTGCACACACATGTGCACACACTCACACAAGGGTAAGACCATAAAAGAGTTCCTTCTGTCTTTGTCTCTGTATTCCTGGAGTTCCTTCTGTCTTTGGCTCTGTATTCCTGGAGTGTATTTTATTTACTTGCATCTTTCTAGGGGATTTCTTTCTTTTCCTTTGTATTTTTAAAGGTGTGTGTGTGTCTGTCTGTCTGTCTGTCTGTGTGTCTATTTATGTAGGTATGTGCACATGTGTGCAGGTGAAAACAAAGTCCAGAAGAGAATGTTGGATCCACTGGACCTTGAGTTACAGATGGTTTTCAGCCCATGGCTGCTAGGAATTGAGCTTGGGTCCTCTACAAGAGCAGTACATGCTCTAGACCATACAGTGCTCTCTCTCTCTCTCTCTCTCTCTCTCTCTCTCTCTCTCTCTCTCTTGCTCCTCTTCCCCCTCTGGCTCCCTCCAACTCTCTCCCACCAACTTCTCTTCAGGGACCTTGTTTCATTGATTGCTCCTCATACTCTTCCTCCTCTCTGCTCCTTTTCAAGAAGGAGGAAAACTTCTCCCCTTCTCTTTCTTTCTCTCTCCCCGCTACCATTCTCCATTTTTCTCTTCTGGCTCATTCCTAAAATTTATACACATATTTAAGTGCATATGGAGAATTTTTTCTCCATTCTTGAAGGAACACATGCCTCTCTAAAACTGCCCCCCCCCGTTTTATATTTTCACCTCCATTTACATTTTTACTATCAAGTTTCTACAAGAATTTCCTGGTCCTTGTTAGCTCACCTTGCTTAATAAGCACTTGAGTCCTTACCCTGCTGTGATCTGGCTTTTATTCCTGACTCCACTGGAAGTGATCCTGCAAAGGTCAACAAGGACTTTTCTATTTCCAAAGATAATGGTTAATTCCAAGTTGTTACCTGACATGACCGTGCTTAGCACTTCACCCATCTGATACTCTCCCTCAGATTCTTAGAACTTCTCTTTCTGTATCTATGAAAAGCCATACCCCATGGCACTGTGGCAGTCAGTAGAGATCATGTCCTCAAGATTTTTATTCCATTTGATTTTCACCCTCCAACCATTGTTAGGCTGGTATGCTGATGCTAGAGTATCTGGAATAGACTTGTTAATTCTACTTTGTATTTCTCACAAAGCTGCCAATGTATTCAATAGTCTTCAGTAACAGCTACTATATTATGAATTGCTTTTAACAAAAGCATCCAAGCACTGTAGTCCAGGGAGAACTACAGAAAAGAAAGTAAGAAGAATTGATGTGGTTTCTGTAACTGATGATGTGGATTTAGACTTTATCTATGTGCCACTAAGATGTGCTACTTGTTTGACGCTTCAGTCAGGGTCATTACTGGCTAAATGGTAAGAAATTACAACTGTGTAATTGGAGATGAGAGATAATTCATATTGTGTAGCTGATTGTTATGGGCATATGAGTTAAGGCAAATAGCAGAGGTGAACATGGACCAAGACAAAATAGCCTGACCACAGACAGCTGTGCATGTTACTGCAAGACAGTGATATCTGTGCTTTGAAGACAAAGAAAAGACAATATAGACTTTGTGAAAAGATACATATCAGGCCTCACAACAAAAATCTGAATTATTCAGCCTCAGCTGAGGGGCAGAAAAAAATCTTTCATGTAATTCTGATGAAAAATACTGATTGAGAACCTCTAAAGGACTATGGAATTTAGGGGGAAATTACAAAGCTACAATAATTGATATAATTAAAAATTTAGGCTTACCAACTTTAACAGGGTCTCAGCAATACTTAACAATCCAACCACTTTTCTCCAAAATGTTTCTAGCTTAACATTCTATATGATGCACCGATCGACTATACTCTCATGTTTGCCCAACCAAATCCTCAAACTGCCATGTCTGTATCCATCATGGCCTTTACCTTCCTACAACTATGGAATTAATGACTGGTTCTTTTCAGCCATTCCTCCGTCTGTCTGCACTATGAGTACCATACTTTAATTATAACATTTCGTATTTTAATCCTTCATACTATCTTTCTTACTAGACCATTTTTAAGTCAACATTCAACAAGTCTAGCAACTCAAGTAACCTTTTAAAATAGACAAGCATGGGGCCAGCTTCTTTCCTGGGTAAGTTCGGCCACACCCACTGTGCCTTGACTCCCCCACCCTCGTTCATTCTCCCAGCTCCCTTACTCCATCTCTCCTCCTAGAAAGGGCACTGGCCCATTTCTTCTCTTGGCACCCCAGACCTCTGGACTGCCCTCTTCGCCCAGGCTGTCCACTGCTTCCTTACCCTCTGCACACAGACCAACCCAATTCCTCCCTCTAATCCCCAGGAGCCCTCAGGGACTGTTCCCTCCCTCACATCACCTTTGCATTTCTGGACAGCACAGCCACCCAATTCCTGGGGCCAGCTTCTTTCCTGGGTAAGGTTGGCAGCACCCAACTGTGTCTTGACTCACCCAGCCTCATTCACCCTCCCAGCTCCCTGACCCCATCTTTGATCCTAGCATGGGCACTGGCCCATTTCTTCTCTTGGCATGCCAGACCTCTGGACTGCCCTCTTGGACCAAACTCCCCACTGCTTCCTAACTCTTTGAACCCAGACTAACCCAGGATCTAGGTCTATTCCCTGGGGAAGACTCAGGGCCTGTTCCCTCCCCCACCCCTCACCTTTGCATGCAGACTAGCCCAGTTCCCAACTTCCTGAGGCCAGCATTTTTCCTGTAGGGATCCAAACATTAGGAGAATGCCTGAAAGCATCTGATCCTCATCTGATTTGGGCTTCTGTGGGAACTCCTGAGCAGCAGGACAAAAGCCATCTGGCCCCTCTAATATAAAATCAAAGAAGAGAACCTGAAGCCTAGACCAACCAGATCTTCATGCCCAACAAGTAATCTACAAAGGCACATAAAGTTTACAAAAAGAAGTGTACCTAAATGCAACAAAGGAAGGCTTGAATCTCACATAAGAATCAGAAACAACAAGAGAAATCCACATGTCAAAGTCACAGTGAAAAATAATAACATGAAAAACCCAAATAAAATATCCCCACCAAGTACCAACAGTTCTGTAGAGGAGTATAAGGAGGGCCCCTTAGAGATAACATAGGACATGGAATTCAAAAGAACAAGTATAAACACGATAAAAGAATTCGGTGACTTTAAAGAACACACAAATCAAAGGACTGAAAGAAGATAGGGAAAAACTTCTGAATGAATTCAGAAAAGATTTAGAAATATTGAAGAATACTCAGGCTGAAATGAAGAAGGAAGTGAAACACTCAGTAAGGCAATTAGAAACAACAAAAGAAAGCCTTACCAGTAGGATGAATGAAATGGAAAACAGAATATCAAGACTGGAAAACAAAGTGGACAAATTAGAACACTCAAGAAAAGCTTATGAAAAATTTAAGAAAACACAAAAATGGAATATGCAAGAATTGTGTGACACCATAAAAAGAACATACTTATGTATCATAGGCATACAGGAAGGAGAAGAATCTCAGGAAAATTTTATGGGACAGGTCTTCAACGGGATTGCAGAAGAAAATTTCCCAAAATTAAAGAACAATATGCCCAAACAAATACAAGAAGTACATAGAACACCAAATAGACAGGATCAGAAAAGAAACTCTCCATGTCACATCACAGTAAAAACACTAAACAGACAGAACGAAGAGAGAACACTGAAAGCTGCAAAAGAAAAACAAGTCACATACAAAGGAAAACCCATCAGAATTACAGCTGACTTTTCAGTGAGATTACTATATCCAGCCAAAATGTCTATTATAGTTGAAGGGGAAAGAAAAATCTTCCATGACATAAATAGGTTGAAGGAATTCATGTCCACAAAACCAGCCCTTCAGAGAGTTCCGGAAGCAATACAAAGAGCTGAAGAAAGGAATGACTATACCCAAGGGGTTGCGGAAAGAAATTCAATGAAGGTAAAACTGTGGAAAAGCACAGCTATATCAAGAATGTGAACAGAAATAAAAATATAGTTTCAATATACATCTTTCATTAATAACTTTAAATATCAACGGACTGAACTCCTCAGTGAAAACATACAGACTAGTTGAATGGATTAAGAAACAAAACCCATCTTTTTGTTGTCTGCAAGAAACCCATCTCACTTTCAAGGACAGGCACTACCTTAAGGTGAAAGGATGGAAAGAAATATACCAAAAGAATGGTACTAAGAAAAAAGCAGGAGTTGAAATTCTAATATCTGACAATATAGACTTCAAACTGAAACTAATCAGAAGAGACAAAGATGGCCACTTTATTCTGATCAAAGGAAAAATTGACTAGAAGATATTACAACCATGAACATATATTCACCAAACTCTGGTGCACCCAACTTCATAAAACAGTACTACAGGACTTTAAGACCCAGATTAATCCCAACTCATTAATAGTAGGGAAATTCAATACCTCATTGTCTCCATTAGATAGGTCATAGGATGGAAAATCAACAGAGGGACATCTGAAATAATGAATACCAAACATCAAATGGACAAAACAGACTTCTACCAAATAATCCACCCAAGCACCAAAGAATATACTTTTTACTCAGCACCCCATGGAACTTTCTCCAAAAGCAAAGGCATACTGGGACACAAAAAAAGCCTCAACAAATACAAAAAGATTTAAAAAATTCTATGCATTCCATCAGACAATAATGCAATAAAGCTTAAAATCAACACCAGAAAAACCCTAGTACCTACATGAAGACATGGACATTGAATAACACACACCTGAATGATGAATAGGTCAAAGAAGAAATTAAGAAAGAAATGAAAGTATTCCTGGAACTAAATGAAAAAGAACAATACAACACAACAAAACCTCTGGGACATGTTGAAAGCAGTCCTTAGAGGGAAGTTTATAGCTCTAAGTGCCTACATTAAAAAATCGGAAAGAACACAAATAAATGACTTAACATTGCAACTCAAGACACTTGAAAAGCAACAACAAATGAAACCCAAATCCAGCAGACAAGAAGAAATAACAAAAATGAGGGCAGAAATTAATGAACTAGAAACAAAGAAAACAATACAAAGAAGCAAAGAGATGTTTCTTTGAAAAGATAAAAAGATTGACAGACAGCTAGTCCATTTAACCAAAAGAAAGAAAGAGCACCTCCAAATCAACAAAATCAGAGACAAAAGGAGAAACATCACAACAGACACCACAAAGATCCAGAACATTATAAAAGAATACTTAAAAACCTATATGCTACTAAATTTGAAAACCTAAAAGAAATGGACACATGTCTAAAAGCATGGGAACCACAAAAACTAAAACCAAGAAGAGATCAACAGCTTAAACAGACCCATAACACATAAGGAAATTGAAATAGCAATACAAAAGCCCCCAACTAAAAAAAGCCCAGGACCAGATGGATTTAGAGCAGAATTCTACTAGACATTTAAAGAAGATCTATATCCAATACTACTTAACTCATTCAAAAGGATAGAAATGGAGGGAGAACATCCAAATTCCTTCTATGAAGCCAGCATCACTCTAATACAAAAATCAGGTAAAGATACAACTAAAAAAGGAAACTATAGACCCATATCCTTAATGAAGTTTAACAAAGTACTTGCAAACTATACAGGCACACATCAAAAAGATCATCCACAACCATCAAGTCAGCTTTATTTCAGAGATGCAGGGATGATTCAAAATACATAGGTTAATAAATGTCATAAATCATATAAATGGACTCAAAGACAAGAACCAACTGGTCATCTCAATAGATGCAGAGAAGGCCTTTGACAAAATTCACCATGTATTTATGTTCAAAATCCTAGAGGGAACTGGACTAGAGGGAACACACTTCAACATAATTAAAGCCATATACACCAAACCCACAGCCAACATCACTCTAAATGGAGAAAAACAGATGCATTACCATTAAAATCAGGACCCACACAAGGCTATCCACTATCTCCACTCCTCTTTAACACAGTGCTTAAAACTTGTGCAAGAGCAATAAGACAAGAGAAGGAAATTAAAAGAGTAATGATTGGAAAAGAAGAGATCAAATTATCCCTTTTTGCAGATGATATAATTATATCTAAGAGATGCCAAAACTTCTACCAGCAAACTCCTAGACATGATTAGCACTTTCAGTAAAGTGGCAGGTTACAAAATTAGTCTACAAAAGTCAGTAGCCTTTCTATATACCAATAACAAGCAATCAGAGAAAGAGTACATGGAAACATTCCTTTTCACAATAGCTGCAAAAAAGAAATAAAATCTCGAAATAAACCTGACCAAAGACATTAAAGACCTGTACAATAAAAATTTCCAACTTTAAAGAAAGAGATTGAGGAAAACACCAGAAGATCGAAGGACCTCCCATGCTCATGGATTGGAAGCATTAATAAACGCCCATCATTTATAGATTCTATTCAATGCCAATCAAAATCCCCATGACATACTTCACAGAATTAGAAAAAAAAATCTTTATATTCATACGGAAACAGAGAAGACCTCAGAGAGCCAAACCAACCCTGAGCACAAAGAAAAATGCTGGGGGCATTACTATACCAGATTTCAAGCTGTATTACAGAGCTGTAGTCATAAAAACAACATGGTTCTGGAACAAAAATAGACATGTAGATAAATGGAAGAAAATTGAAGACTCAAATATGAATACATGAAATTTCAGGCGCCTGCTATTTGAGAAAGGGGCCAAGAACATTCATTGGAGGAAAGACAGCATGTTCAGCAAACTGTGCTGGCAAAACTGGATCTCCACCTGTAGAAGAATGAAATTAAACCTGTATCTTTCACCTTGCAGAAAAGTCAAATTCAAATAGATCAAAACCTCAATGTGAGGCCTGAAATTCTGAAACTGTTAGAAGAAAACATTGGCAATAACCTACAAGATATAGGTGTAGGAAAGGATTTTCTAAACCGGACATCTATTACTCAGGAAACAAGGTCAAGACTCAACAAATGGGACCTCAATAAACTAAGAAGCTTCTGTAAATCAAAAGAAGCAACCAAGGAAGTGAAGAGAAAACCCACAGAGAAAATCTTCATCAGCAACACATCTGATAAAGGTTTAACATCCAGAATATATAACGAACTCAAAACAAAGAATCAAGAAAGGAAGTAACCCAATTAAAAGAAGGGCTAAGGAGCTGAGCAGAGAGTTCTCAAAAGAAGAAATAAAGATGGCTAAGAAGCATCTTAAACAGTGTTCAACATCATTAGTAATTAGGGAAATGAAAATTAAAACCACTTTAAGATTTCATCTTACTCCAGTCAGACTGGCTAAGATCAAGAGAACAAATGATACCAAATGTTAGCGAGGATGTGGGGAAAGGAGAATGCTCATCCATTGCTAGTGGAATTGAAAACCCCTACAGAAAAAAGTGAGGAGAATTCTTAAATAACTACAAATGAACCTACCATTTGACCCAGTTATACCACTCCATGGCATATACCCAAAGAACGCATCCTATTGAAAAGACATTTGTTCATCCATGTTTATTGCTGCTCTTTTCACAATAGCTAAGAGATGGAAACAACCTAAATGTCCCTCAACTGACAAGTGGATAATGAAAATGTGATTCATTTATATGATAGAGTTCTACTCAGCAGTAAAGAAAGATGAAATCATGAAATTTACAGGTAAATGGATGGAACTAGAAAATGTTATACTATGTGAACTAACACAGACTCAGAGAAACAAATGACATATGTTCTCCTTCATATGTGGATCCTAGCACCAAATCCTTTTAAGTGAGTATGTATCCAGACATAACTACAGAAACCAGGATAATGAAAAGGAACCTGGGAGGTAAAGGAAAGGAAAGAACCTGAAAGAGAAGAACAATAGGAAACAGGTGTTAGTAAGGGAGATAAGGATAAAAATGGGGTCATTTAAATGGGAGAGGGGAGGGATGGTTATACAAGGAAACTTGGGGATAAAGGAAGAGAAGAAGCTCAAGAAAGCAGAGACCATAGGAGAAGTTATTATTAAGGGAGCACTAGGAAAAATGGAGAAACCATGGTAGAAGAGTTAGACAATGAGAAAGGTAAATAATGCCTAACCAGTTTTAAAAAAACCAGAGGGAACCATATCAGTCTAACAACCTACTGACAAATTACATACAAATAGCTCAAGGAACATAATATATGTCTAGACAAGATTTATTAGAGAACATTTGCTTTTTGCCCAAGCTTTATATGCGTAGCACATGGTAATTAAAACTACCAGACTGGGCCGGGCATGGTGGTGCATGCCTGTAGTCCCAACGCTTGGGAGGCAGAGGCAGGCAGATCTCTGTGAGTTCAAGGCCAGCCTGGTCTACACAGTGAGTTCCAGGACAGCTGGGGTTTACAGGGAGACCCTCCTTCAAAACGACCAAAAAAAAAAAAAAAAAAAAAAAACCAGACTGGTGGAACTAACTTTATTGGATGTTTAACAGCCATACTTTGAGGCCTATACTAATCTGGTCAGAGAGACTTAAGGGACAATTTTTGCTCCTTGCCCTCCAAGGTCGGCTAAGTTCCAGGTGACTATGGAGCATCTCTAAATACATTCTGTAACTGTGGTGAGTCACTTGTCCTCTTGATCAAGGAGCCATGAAGACCCCGCCAGATGGACTTGAACCAGTGTCAAGTCTACAAAGAGGGGGGTCAACACAGAGGAATCATTTCTTCCATGCTTCCAAGCAAAGCCAGCCATGGTCGAGCAGGACCTTCCACTTATCTTCACATAGTACCTACATGCAGGCAATACACACATACACATAAAATAAAAATAACAAAATATTTTTTAAAAACCTTAAGAGTAAAAATAAATTGGTTTGTCTGGGCCAACTGTATGGTCTTAAATACCCAAAAGGAAAGTATAACCAAAGATTAAAGTGGTCAGTATAATTCTTTAAGAGTCCATATGTATAGCTAAAGGCTACATTACAAGAAACAATGCCAGACAGGAAATACCTTCCTTTGAGTTGTTGGCCAGGTTGGCCCAAGAAACTCCCAGACAGTAACCCAGCATAGAAATAGGATAATGAACAGCAGTCCCCAATCTTACCTAAAGGAATATTGGTAACTGATTGCTGCTAGATGAGGAAGAACTGATCTTCCTAAAACAAGGAACTCTAGATAGGCTGAGTAGATGCAAAGGATGGACAAGCACTGGGGAACGGCTGGGGACACTGATAACACAGTGGACAGTAACAGGGATGACAGAAGCATATGGGCTCCAGTGGGGAGGGAGGGGAGGCTATGGTAGGATGCTATTTGGGATGCGCATATAAAGATGACGATTGTTTGGGATGTTCTGTATGAAATACACAAGTGTAAATAAAAAAAATAGCAAAAAATAAATAAATAAAATAAAATAGGCAAGCAAAGATGTGAAACCTGGCAGCTCTAATCCTTTCTCTTGCTTATCCTAAGACAAATGACTGGAAAATCTGCCTGATTGTTGCTTTCTATGAATGTCTCACCTTCCTCTAACTTTTCTTAGCCTACTTCTAAAACCTGTTTCTGAGGTCTGAATGTCCTAGACTTAAGGGAAGTTTCCCAGACAGCTTAGGACTCTCAATACCCTGCCTCCTAGTCCTTTCTCTTAGCACATACTTTCTATGATTCCATCTTGTCTTTTCTTTCCTCCTCCTTTACTTTCTTTTTCTATAGATACATCCTTGGTTCATCCTTTCCAACCTGACCATTAATTGCTATTAACACCATTGACTTGACCCTTAAGAATCTAAAACTATGTTTTCAAACTTCCAAGGAAAAATTGCATTCAATTTAGAAATTTTTAAACTATTTTTATTATTTCAAGAATTTCATACAATGTATTTTGATCATATTCGACTTCATGTCCAAAATTTATTTGTCTTCTTTCTAAGACCTTTGAAGTCTAATCTGTGTGTCCAAAATTCTCTTGGGTGTGGGTCTATCTCTTGGAGTCTGATCAACATACCATTTATCACATCTGTAAGGAAAACTGACTCTCCCTCTCCCAACATCCAGCAATTGCCAATAAATCCTCAGCTAAGGCTGGGTCTTCTTTTCCACCTCTCCTATCCATTCCAGGTTTTTGTCTGGCTTGAGTATGCACAGGTCTTGTGTATGCTGTCAGAAGTACTGTGGGTTCATATATGCAACTGCCATGTGGTGTCTAAACACAGTTTCCTTCTATTTATCTGCCTCCCTGGCTCTCATATTTCTGCCCCTTCATCTGCAATGATCCCTGAAAGTTTGGAGGAAAGGATATTATCAGGGCCAAAAACTTGTGGCTAGACAGACCACAGGTGACAGGGGATAATCTACTACTATTATTCTGCTAAATAGACATAGTATTAAACTGACTCCTAATGACTTATTTATATATCCATAGATTAGTGCATCTCTCCACTCTCAACAGAGGAGGTTCTTCTTGCAGGACATGGCAATTAACACAGAGAGCCACAATTGATGAACATGTAGTGCATAAGGAACTGTGAAGTGCTCAGCCCCAAATGGGACACCGATATCAACTTAGAATTTTATATACTCCCAAACTATTAGAACATACAGATATTTTAAGAGGAATGACTTAAAAACATTCAATTTCCTTGAAATTGCTTTCAGGGTGCTACTGAAAAACATAAGCACTGAAGTGATGAAATAAAACCAAAAAATAAATAAAGACATAATTCAAGAAAGGAACCCAATAAGGAGAGGCTAAGTATCCTAAGATGCTAGACTTAAAAAAACCTGTATTTAAGAAATAAAATTACAAATTATTAAGCATAAAACATAAGCAAAATTCAAGTTTATATTTATTTCTGTGCTCATTTTAATTATCATCATAGTTAAAAACAAATATCAATTATGAAAGCAATTATGCCATCTCTAAAAGTTTTAGGTGATATTTACAAGGTAATTTGGAGGTTCTAATGTGTGGTGAGGACATTTGAAACATGACCCTAATATCTCCCCCTGGTGTATATACACCCTTTATAATCCAATTATATTTTTATAGGCAAGTCTTATGAATATTATGAGATTCACTCTTATTATTTGTTATCATATTTCAAAGAAGAAGGAATTTTACAGATGTAGCTAAATTGCATACTTCTGAATTAATCATAGAGAAATTTTCCTGGGTAGGTCTCATCAAAACATACAAGCCATCAAAACCAGACATTTCCTCAAAAAGACATTTAAAAGGTAAATGATCTTGTAGTTCACAAAGAAATAACTATATTATGAGCTGGCTATCTAGAGGACCCTTCTGGCAACTGTTCTGAGGCAAAGATATGAGGACCACTTCCAGCAACTGAGGGCACTGACTGACTCATCGCCAGAAATAAAACAAGGATGTCAGTCCTGCACCTCAAGGAGCTGATCCCTGCCAACAACCAGTGAGTTAAGGCAACCCAAACCTCAAATGAGATTGTAGCCTCAAGCTGTAATTTACTGAGGCTGAACATAAGATTCAGCTATGGCATACCCAGACTCCTGAACCCCTCCCCCAAAAATGGTGAGATAAAAAGTGTGTGTTATTTTAACCTCTGAGCCTGGGACAATCTGCTCATTGGCAGTAGAGTATGAACCCATAACTTTAGCCAACTGAATCCAATGGAATCCATTACCCTACCTAACTGAATTTAATTGAATCTATCACCCTCATCGACTGAATTGGCTTTGGCAACATGAGATTTCCCAGCCTTAAGATCTAGTGATCACAGCAAAGGAAACAATCACCAGAAATAGGCTACAGAATGGGGAAAAAAAAACCTCTACCAATTACATATAAGGTAAGGGATTAATATTTATGATATATAAAGAACTGTAAAAATTAAACACCAAAAACCCAAATCATCCAATCAGAAAATGGATTGATGAACTAAATAGACAGTTCTCAAAAAAAAAAAGAATTACAAATAACCAATGAATACTTGAAAAAAATGTTCAAGATTATTAGGGAAATGCAAGTTAAAACTGCACTGAGATGCTACCAAGTGAAAATGGCTGTCATCAAAAATTAAAAAGTAAACTTATGCAACTGTTATAGAAATCAGAATGGAGGTTTCTCAAAAGACTGAAAACAGAATTGCCATATGACCTAGGTAAACCCTTGGGTACATGACCAAAAGAACTCTAAATCAACATACCACAGACATACTTACACATCTATGTTTATTGCTGCAATATTCACAATATCCAGGAAATAGAACCATTCTAATGTCTACCAACAGACAAGAATATAATGAAAATGTGGCACATAAACACTGGAATTTTATGTAGCCAGAAAGAAAAATAAAACCATAACATTTGCAGGAAACTGAATGTAACTGGAAGTAATTACAGTAAGCCAAGTAAGTCAAACTCAGAAGGACAAGGGCTATAACTTTTATATATGGAAACTCACCTCTTCTAGGCATGGTGTGTGTGTGTGTGTGTGTGTGTGTGTGTGTGTGTGTGTGTGTGTGTGTTTACTCATGAATCCATAAAGGGGAATCATTAAAAGGGAGAAAGATCTTAAGGAAAATGAGAAATGGAGCAATGGAATATATGTGATAAATACACAGGAGAGGGTACTAATTGGAAGAAGAAAGGGAGCGGGCTGGAGGGGGAGGAGTCTAGAGGATGGCACTGGAAAGGGGGAAAGAATGAGTACAAAGGTGTGTGTGTAGATGGCCTGATGAAGCCCACAACGTTGTGTGTGAACCTAAAAACTAAGAGAACCAAAACTTCAAGTAGTAAAAGCATGCAAGACAAGTCCTCTTGATATTATAGATCCTGTCTTGAGATGCATACCTTCTATGTTTCACAGAATAAAGCTTAGAGAATTTAAAACTCTATTTTGAGTCACCCCACATAGCTGTCCATTCTGTTTGTTCCATGCAATTCAGCTATTGCTTCATTCTATTCAGAATTCTTTCCATTTTTCCAATATTAAACTAATATTTAGTCATATTCATATAACAAAATACAATATAACTGGGTAGTGTGTGTTTTTCATAGTCTCCCAATGCCTTGCAGTCATTCTGATGAAAAGAAAGGAATAATTTAAAATTACAAAATAGGAGAATTGAAACTTAGAGATCAGAGGGGATAGAATCCAAAGAAGAGGTAGAAAGATTAGCAACAAAATTAAATGTAGGGGCTGAGGATTTAACTCAGTGTGGATGTGCCTCAAAAGACTGAAAAAAGAATTATCATATGGCCCAGGTATACCCCTGGTACATGCCCAAATGAACTCTAAATCAACACACCACAGAGATACTTATGCGTCTATGTTTATTGCTACAACAGTCTTAATATCCAGAAAATGGAACCATCCTAGATGTCTACCAACAGATAAGTATATAATGAAAATGTGGTACATAAACACAGCGGAATTTTGCACAAGATCCTGGGTTTGATCCTCAGTTCCAAGAAGAAAAAAATGCAAAATAAAATGAATGATGAATATAATTTCCACGGAGATAGAAGTTACGTGTGCAGATAAATGAACATTGTAAAGGGTAGTTTCAAGTTTAAGATATCTGCTAGAAGACCTCTGATTTTCTTTTGAGTTTGAATTATGCCTTATTTTTCCAGAATAAGATGGGTTAAAAAATTGATATATTCAAGAAAATTACAAATGACTTTTGGAGAAAATGTTAGAAAATTCCAACTGGGAACACACAGAAAAAAGTAAGATATGGCAGAGTATCTAGTGAACTATTGGGGTATATTATACTGCTGTCAGCATCTGCTTATGTCAGAAATAATATGTCTTCTCATAATTGACTGAGCCTGGTGGCTCACTTTGAACAATGATACATAAGCACATGGCACAATGTATCAGTTTTCATCTGAGATCTTAAAGGTGCTTCATGTTTCTATTTAGTGTTTCTGGGGGTCTCTAACTGTTAGAGTAGAAAACAGACCCATAAGACTGACTGATCGAGACTATAAAATCTCTATTGGAAGACCCACCTTTCCGGTTTCATTGGTCAATCTGCTTTGCTTTCAGAATCTAAAGATATCAATTCAATTCCTTAAACTTGCTTTTATACCAGATGATATTCAAACAAAGGAAAAAAAAAACTCTGTATCGTAATGAATGTGGATGATTGTACTTTCAATGAATAACCACACAGCATCAATACAGCCTCTTCTGCAATAAGTCCCTGCACATCCCTAGAGAGAGAGAGAGAGAGAGAGAGAGAGAGAGAGTTTGTGAACATCTTGAATCAAGGTAGACTTTAGACTACTTTGTGCAATAGAGTATGGTTGTTCTATGATGAAATCACATTGCTTTGAAGATCTGGCAAGGTGATTGACTGCCTAGAACTTTATGATTGTAGAGAAATGCAACATCACAGATCAAGAACCAAAGTTATCTTGGGCTATTTTTAATTCCCTTAATAGCCATTTTCTACAAACCTCTATATCTGACCTAACATTATGGTGACCATTATATACAACTTCTGAAATGCATAATTAAATTTAGCAGGCCACTATCTTCCATTCACCCTAAGTCTAAGAATGTTATCACATCTGAAACCTGTAGAAGATAGTCCCCTCCTCTACGGTGAACCATGTACCTAATGTTCCCGCCATCCTACTGGATAAATGTGCTGATTTATGACTTCCTTTTGTTCTGTAACTATAAAAACTCATGTGACCCCTTTGACAATGGAACATATTATTTGGGGTAACCTGAATCTGTATTCATAGGCCATGGTCATTCATATTTGTCTCAGAATAAACAATCTATTATTCCCTTTGAAGTGAGAGTAGTAGTTTGTGTCCACAAAATTCCATGTGACTTGAAATGCTCATACTCCTGACTCCTGCCTCTTGGGATATTCCCTCTTAGACCATAGCCACTACATAATAAGAAGTTTAAGAGATTACATTTAAGGGTTCTATACAACCATCCATGGAAAGCCACAATTTTAAGTCATTAACATGCAAGCACCAGTCAAATGCCTGAAGAAACCTACATACTAGTTTAACATCTCAGCAATGTTAGTCTTCTTAGTAAGGCTCTAAGCATTATGGGGCAGAAAGCGATCTGTCTTGACCCTGACCAAATTCCTGTCCCATGGAATTCACAACCATAAAAAAAATGTTTACTTGATTATGCTACTAGTGTTCAGCAAACTAGAATAATCTGATATATTCTAGCAGAAAACTCTTATGCTCAGTTCTCCAACAGAACTGAAAGAGCCATGGGTCATTGTATCTATAGAAATGTATGTGATGATACAAGCAGATTTAGAGAGTAAAATATATAACTGCAGATCTTGGGAAATACCAAAAACATTTGCAGAATGGTGTAAGTGTATTCTACCACTTCCTCTATTAGTTTCCTAAGGCTATCGTAACAAATCACTATAAACTTGGTTTAGAAGAACAAATTTTTTTTCATAATTCTGGCGACCAAAAGTCTGCTATCTCAAGACTAAAATCAAGATGGTACAGGGGGCTCCATGGAAGGATTCAATCCTTGTATCATTCAGCTTCTGGCAACCTTTGGCAGTCCTTGGCTTGTGACTGTATCACTTCACTCTTCAAACCCCATTTTCAAATATCTCCTGCATCCTCACTTTTTCCTCTCATCTGGATTGTACTATCAACTCTTCCTCTGCTACCTGTTTTGTAAGCATACTTGAAATTGCATTTAGACCCTACCATGATATTCTAGAATGATCACTTCATCTCAGGGTCCAAAATATAGTCACAATTATAAACATTTTGTTTCTATGTACTGAGAATTAGGACATGTCATCTTTGGGGGAATGTTAGTCAGTATATCATGACCCCCTTTTAAGGCAAAATTTCTTCATTTTCAGGGCTGCTTTTTTTTTAAAAGGGGATAAGAAATAGTTTATTCTAGAACCAAATATGAGTGATCGTGACCCAGGAACACAGATACACATTACCTAAAATTCCATGTTCCTATATGGTAAGAGTTTGATGAAGCTTTATGGTAACAGAAGAAATAAAGTAATAAATCAAGGCACTTTTCAGATACAAAATGTGATGCTTGGCCAACAGAGGGAACTGTGAACAAAAATTCTTGGAAAGAACTGTGCTTGGTGTTAAATTTTCTGTAAAACTGATTAACTCATGAGAACATCAATGATTGTGGAGAGGTTGGAATAATGCATGTCCAGAGCCCATGTACAATTTATCTTGGGCTATCTTTAACCCCTTTGATAGCTATTCCTTCCCTGCAACTTTGTCTGACCTAGCATCCCTATGACTAAGTACAGTTGAGATAATGGAGTTTGGGTCCATACACATGTTTAGAAACTCTCTAGACCTTTCCATCAGAAATGTCATTTATTCAAACAATTGATGGAATTCCTAACATGTAGGGAATATTTTTCTTCAAGTTCAGTCAATTTGTCCAAAACATACTTATATTTACCATATTATATTAAACAAACTCAAAATTCATAATAAATGCATCTGACAATAAACAAAATACCACTGACAAATTATTGAAAACTTTCCACTTAGAACTACATAATAGTTTCAGATTTGAATTTTATCTCGAGGAAGTTTAGGGCCTTCAGGATTCTTTTGGTTTTATGTTACCTACAGAGTATCGTGTTATTCAACTCTATGTTAATTTAGGGAGAAGTAAAATTAGAAAGCTTTTGTTTTGTTTTGCATGTTTAGGACAAAAAATTTCTGGAGCATAATACTTTATTTACTATTCTCTCACAGATTTAGTTCCACAAAAAGAAATTCAAATTAATTTCAAGTGACATTTGGGTAATAAAATTGAATGAGAAAGCAATAATAACTTTGGCTGGACAGATGGCAAGCCTTAATACTTTGAGACTAAAAAAAAATATTTAAGAGCTTCAGAGATCAGTTTAGTTTGGAATTTTTTCCAGTG
>NW_008331484.1:2093643-2095474 GCF_000622305.1 Nannospalax galili | reverse complement strand
TAAAAATAATTTATTGAGAATTTCATACATGCATAAAAGGTGTTTTGATCAAATCCATGCCCACTCCCTCCCTTCCAAATCCTCCCATATCTCTCCATGACTTTTTTTTCTGATAACTTCACATGCTCTTTCTTCTTCTTTGATTTATTTTTTATGGGGCTTTTGGCTACTCTAACATTCCCCCCTCTGAAGAGGTAACCCTAAAATCTTTTAAGGACTAGCTAAAAGCTTACAAATATTTTTGACATTTTTGGCCTTTGGAACAGAGTAGGTTGCTAAGAGGCCCAAAGACACTATGAGTTTTAGCCAAGAAACTGGCTACTTTTGGGGGGATCTTTTTACCCTAACTACCTAGCAAATTCCTACCTCCCATTCTTTTTTATTAATATTTTATTATTTTTTTATTTCACGTGTATGCGTGTGTTGCGTGCATGTAAGTAAGTACACCCATGTTGTGCAATGCCCACAGAGGACAGAAGAGGCTGTAGGATTCCCTGGAACTGGAGTTACAGATAGTTGTTAGCTGTCATATGGGAGCTGGGATTCAAACCCCAGTCTTCTGCAAGAACAGTCAGTATTCTTAACTGCTGAGCCATCCAGCCCCTCCTACTTCCTATTCTTATCACACCATCCTCTGAAGGGGTTACCCAAATTGCCAATAGGGAATCTGGTCGCAGGCCACTCTGGCTTCTTCCATGCTGAACAGGGATGCAGGGTGAGGCAATTGGAGTACCCCTTCAGTGGGTCTATCTAAAAGACTCCCAAATTGCATAACTTTTGTCTCTAGGGGGAGAAGAAAGTCCTTGAATCATGAATGAGAGATATGAAGGAGAAGTAAAGTAAGAGTAATTAGCATTACAAGTTCTAGATAGGGAACTAGAAAGTCAGAACAGGGCAATTTTCAAATGTTCATATGAGAGTCAGGACTCCTTCTTAAAATGAACTGATATATGTGCTCCTTTTTCAATCTCAACTATTTGGCTCAAGAGTCAAAATGTTTTTATAATTATCCCCAAATCAAGGAACATTTGTGACAACAATGGATGTGTTTCCTTCAGCTGAGTTTTGAATTATGAAATACTAAATCAAATATTATCCAATGCACTTCTCAACCTCTAGCAAATGATAAATTCATAAAGCATATGGTCTGTTATGGTTACACTGGTTGTGCTTATGAAAGTCATACACCAATTACATATTAAGTATCAGTTTCACATTATTCAACATCATTCCATGTGTGACAATAGGAGCTGCTGTGGTTTGAATGAGAAGTGCCTCCCTTCATCACAAGCATTTGAATAAGTGGTTAGTAGGTGGTGCTATCTGGGGAAGGTCAGGGAGCCTTTCAGGAGGTGTGGCTTTGCTAGAGGAAGTATGCCACTAGGGGTGGGCTGTGAGAGGTCATAGCCTTAGCCCACTTCTAGTTTGCTCTCTTTGCTTCTCACACTTGGTGATGGGAGTGCTCAGTGTTCTGCTTCAACCACCTAAACCACAATGCCTCCCTGGACTCATCCCTCTAGAATGGTAAGCACAAATAAACGCTTCTGGAATTTGTCTCCATCATAATGTTTTCTCACAGCAGCAGAAAAGTAACTAGTAAAGGAATCAAACTTTTAAGCTTTCACAATGGAATATACCTGCCTCAAATGTCTACAACCAGACTGAAATAAAATATACCAAGATAATGTTTTATTTTAGTGTCTGTTATGCCAATATTTATATTTGCTTTATTATTGTTTCTGTTTTTTTAATGATAAGAATATGCTTCATGAGAATTTACAAAGTTGAAGTTAAAAAAAGGACTCTTGCTTCATGATTTAATCACAAGATG
>NW_008331484.1:2087663-2093542 GCF_000622305.1 Nannospalax galili | reverse complement strand
TTTATAGCTATTATCAATTCACAAAATAAAAAATGATTGAGTATGAAATTTTCAAGAGCAAAGAAAAAAAATTAAGAAATAAAACTGTACAGTGATAGATATGTCCTTTATCTGTATTGTAGAAATCATTTTATAATATATACATATATCATATATATATATATTATAAATATATACACTGTTTACTTCTTATTTAAACTTAATAAAGTTGGAAAAAGGAAAATAATTTTTTGGCTCTAAAACTGAAAAATCATCTAATACTTGAACTTCGATGAGTATAGGACTGAGTGACACTACCAAATGATGGTCACATAATAGTAGTAGGGGATATTAAATTGCTAAATACTGGCATGGAATGTAGCTTAGTTGGTTGAGTGCTTGTCTATTATGCACAAAGCCATAGGGACATCTGAGCATACCATAAAACTGGATTTGGTGACCCATATCAGCAATCTCAGCATGGAGGGTATAAAGGCCAGAAGATCAGAAGTTCAAGGCCGTCGTTGTCTACACAATGAGAGTTCAAATCCAGTCTGGGCTATAAGAGACCTTGACTCTTGAAGAAAAAGGAAGAAGAAGAAGAAAGAAGAAGAAGAAGAAGGAGAAGAAGGAGAAGGAGAAGGAGAAGGAGAAGAGGAGGAGGAGGAGGAGGAGGAGGAGGAGGAGGAGGAAGGGGAGGAAAAAGAACGGTCTAGTACAATGTCTCAGAAGTTAGGAGAGCTTACTGCTCTTGCAAAGGACCCTAGGTTTGTTCCTAGTGCCCACATCAAGTGGTTCACAACCATCAGTAACTCCAGTTCCAGGAGATCTCACACCTTTTAGCCCCCATGGACACACGTGCTACACACAAACTCACAGAAGTACATGCATGTACACATAAGTAAAGGAATGTGTAAACCTTAAAAAGGAGAAGCAGAGGTGATATGAAGGTAAAGGAAAAATAGTAAGATGGGGGTTTAAGTGGAGAGAAGGAAGGGAGTGGAGGGGAGAAGGGAGGATAAGGAAAAGGCTAAGGATGCTTGAAAAAGCCATATAGAAACTTACTAGTTTATAAGCGTCATATGCATGCATATGTATCTTTGTATCAGAGCTTAATTGAAGTTACACCACAG
Organism: Nannospalax galili; assembly: GCF_000622305.1. Lineage (NCBI taxonomy): Eukaryota > Metazoa > Chordata > Mammalia > Rodentia > Spalacidae > Nannospalax > Nannospalax galili. The sequence goes on along the minus strand of NW_008331484.1, from coordinate 2,092,430 downwards.
AAGTCATAGGTTGCCAAATAAAACAGCCCAATGCCAGGTGCTGAATACCTCCCCTTGGTCAGGGGTGTCCTGGAGATGCCCAAAACAATACAGACTATTGCCATTGCTCTTGGTTAGCCACCTGAGCTTGATAGTAAGGCCCCATTGCTGAAGACACCACACACTTTTGTCACAGGACGTGGAGAAATCAAGTTGGTGCTGACCAGGAAGCTTTCTTTCTTCTGGCTGGCTTTCATAATACTGGAATGTGCTATGCAGGATGCTGGGGGAATATCAACAACTTTATCAGCTCTGAGCCCTGTATGCTATAATAATTACTTTTACTAAGATATACTCTTAAATGCAACAGTGATCTAAACATTTTAAAGATAACCAACCACTTTCTGAGTGGATACAAGGCCTGCTCTACAGGAGGTAATGCATATCTGGAACTATAAACCTGGCCAGGAACTCATGGTTGGGAAGCTCATAGGCCCCAGGGGTAAAGCTACTATGACTATTTTGCCAAATATGTATAGTATCAAATTGCCCTCTAAATTTGTATCTCTCTACTTAAAAATTAGTGCAACTCTCAGACTTCATCAGAGAAGTTTCCTTCTGCACTGAACAGTGGTTAATGGAGAAACTCACAACTAATCAAAGTTCAGAGAATAAGGGTCAGTGGTGTGCTCAGATACAAACAGGACATCTATATCACATTATCTTCCCAAATCTCAGAGATCATCTTGGAAGAGGGGGGCAGAAAGATTCTAAGAGCCAGAGATCAATGAGGACCAGACTAAAACAGTGTCATGAACATGCAAGGCATCAGTGCTCATGAACTCGTGGAAGCTGTGGTTGCCCACACAAGACCTGTATAACATCAAACCAGTCAACATTCTAGCATAGAGTAGGGAGGGGCTCATAAGTCCCCTCTCTAGCTGAGGAGCTATTGACAGTTGATGCTTCTAGGAAAGGGAGATTCTGTTTTTTTAAGTATGTACCTTGGAAGGTCAGCCATGCTCTGGTAGATGGCCTAACAACCATGTATAAATGGACAGAACAAATTGGACTGGTCCCTGATTATATTATAAAGTTGGGAGGAGGTAGGGGGATGGAGTGTAGATTTGGGAGGAGTTAGTGGGTGGAGTAGGGGCTGAATATGGTCAAAACACATTGTATACACCTATGAAATTCTTATGGGAATATTAAAATATTATTAATTAGTTTTTAAAAGAGGAAGAAGTACAGAGGAATGGAATGTGAGATACGTCTTGGGAATAGTCTGAAAATTACTATCAAGCTAGAATCTTTCTATAGAAGAACAAAGACATATAGTTGTCCCCTTCCTAAGAATTTATCTAAATGGTCCTGGACAAGAAAAGTCACAATTATCATAACAACTAATAAAGGCAAGTTGAAGGACTCACATTTCCCGTTTTCAAATATTACTACAAATCTGTCATAATTAAGAGTGGTCCTGGCATAAAAGTACACATTGAATTTAAAAGAATTGAATTGAAGGACTGGGGAGATGGACTCATTGGTAAGGTGCTTGCTGTGGACCTGAGTTTGAGCTCCAAAACCCATGTTAAAAAAAACAGATGAGAGCAGCAGCTCATGCCTGTGTTCTGTCCACTGGGCAGGTGGAGAGGGTGGGATTGGGGCTTGCTAGCCGGCCAGTCCAGCCTAAGCAGTGAGCTCCAGGTTCAGTGAGAGACCTTGTCTTAAAACAATAAAGTGGAGAGGGATTGAGAAAGATACCCAGTGTCAACACATATGTACATGTACACACACAAAGAATTGAACTGTCAATGAATACCCAAATCCTTATGTCCTTATGCTTGTAACAGTTGATCTGGCATAAGGATACTAAGGCCATTCACTGGGCAATGAACAACTTTTCAGCAAATGGTCTTGAGAAAACTAGATATGCACTCCCAAAAGAATGAAGTTGTCCTAACATATATATGACCCTGAACTTATTTTTCATTGAAAATTGACAAAAGCACAACTTTTTCATAAAGTTTCTATGGCAACATAGAATTTGATTTGCAGTGAGTGAACTTGGAAGATATAATGCACAAATGACAAAATTTCCAAATAACATGAACAATAATTATTGATATGAATGTGAAACTTGATTTGAAAGACTTCATTTTCTTGAAATTTCATATAGAAAATGACTCTGAAGAGAATTATTTAAGGAAAATGAAAATGAACATTCAAAAGTTGAACATGATTTGAGTGTGCTAGGTAAAAAATTAATCAAGAAATTAAATTGCCTTACTATGGAAAAAATATATACTTTCCAGTCCAGATGTCTTTGATCTTCCCAAGTGCTCTGAAGACACTAAATTTGCGTATTCTGACACATGACCAGCCTCTCTGTATCCATTTCTGAGGAAGCTTTAATAAGCTTCTGATAAACAACATAAGTTCAGGGGAACCCACAGCCCATGTTCCCTAAGCACTTCATGAGCAGGGAGCAGATAAGTTAATAGATTTTCTTGGCTTTACATTTTGTGACTATATATAGACTATACATGTTCTCTTGAGAAAGTACCCAGACTCCACTCCATCCTGGTTTAGGAAGGTATTTGAAATGAAATGTACTCTTTTTCAAGATCCAGGTCCTCAGAACCATCCTAAAGATAATTTTGAAAGACACCAGCAAATGAGGAACAGTTTGGAGTGGCCAAAGACCCACAGAAAGTCAGAGAGGCCTAAGTTCACACATCTGGGCTAAGAAAGTCCTTACCAGCTTAGATCTGAGCTTCTTGTTTCCAGGTTTTAAACATTCCCTAAAAAGAATCACTACTAGGAAAAATGTCATGTTCTGCCTGTTCACCTTCCCATTCCTTTTAATGTCATTGGCAGAATTAAAAGAAGGCTTGGGACCTAGTTTTCAGTTGCCTCTTCTAACACTCTTGGGAAGCCAATCCACCTTCAAGGAAATGTGGTCCGTGCTTCTTGGTGCTGTTGCTATGAAATTGGCACTCTTACACCAAGCACATACTGTTTGTATGCGAAGAACACTGTCATTTTTCTTTGTCTGGTGAACATATTAAAACAGTTGCCCCATCCTGAAATACAGAATTAGTTAAATCCATTTTTCTACCTATGGCAGTCAAGTTCTCCAACAGCCGACATGCCAAGATAAAGCTCCCAGTTTGATGATTAGTGTGTTTCACTTCTCAGTTGGTTTTGCACTTAGACAAGGAAGAAAGGAATTTTAGTAGCCAATTGCTCACATCCAAGTAAAAAAACAAAACCAAAACAATTCACCTTCTTCCCCTTCCTCTTCAGGTATTTTCTTTCAAGGAAAACAAAACGTGTGGAACTTTCATTTCTATGTTGTGTGCCAGTCCACTCGTTTTTCTCTTCATTTTTATGCAAAGGAAGTAAACACAGGAATTTGGGATGCAGTTAGCATTTCGAAGATCTTATAAAACTGAAAATACACAGGCTTCTTTCAATCTGGATGACATAAAATTCCAAAGTTTTAACAAAAAGGGAGCTGGGCATGGTGGTGCATGCCTTTAATCTCAGCACTACGGAAGCAGAGGCAGGCAGATCTCTGAATTCAAGGCCAGTCTTGTCTACATAGCGAGTTCTAGGCCAGCTGAGGCTACAGAGAAACCCTGTCTCAAAAAGACCAAAAAAAAGATGGGGTGCATTTAGACAAAGAAAATAACTTGAAGGAGAGAGGGAAGATATATGTTGAAATATGTTGAAAAGACATTTTAAAAAACAATATATAATTTGTACATGGAATTTGAGAGGGTTATAGACTGAATATTCTACTAAATACATGTTCTCCTAAAATCTCAGCTCACAAGTCACATTTTCTTGAAGTGAATCTTAGACTTAGAAAACTGGTATTGAATCTCATAAGGCTTTCTTTTCAAATACAATGGACATAGTAGTGGTGGTTTTTTGCAAGTGAGTAAAAAGGGAAGGCTTTCCTGTATTTTTAGACTATATGGATTACTGAATAATGTAAAGGGAATATTCTAGACAAAGGAAAGTCTCTGTGCCATTGCAGTTCATTTTCTGGTTTTGCTTGTAGTTGGCATTAATAATAATAAGCACTGGAAATTGTTACTACAGCTAAATATAGAAAAAATGAAATAAACGAAAGTAAAAAACAAAACTATGCAACTGAAGAATATGACTGACTTTTAATACTGAGTGGCCTGTGAGGAGATTGGAAATGGGTGAAGTCTGTCTTTCTACAAATTTCCCACCTTATATACTTTATAATCTACCCACCTTGATTTCAGAGATTCACACTTGGCCTTCCTTTGCTGAGACAGAAGAAGAACATATTTCCATCTTTTCTTACTCAAGCACTCCAGCTCATTTTGCTTACTGTTTCACATTCTTCAAGAATGTGCTGACAGGGGGCTAGAGAGATGGCTCAGCAGTTAAGAGATCTTACTGTTCTTGTGGAGGACCCAGGTCCAATCCCTAGTACCCACATCAGGTGACTTACAACCACCTGTGATTCCAGTTGTAGGGATCAGATACCCCTTCATTTCTTTGAGTTCCTGTATTCATATGGTGTTCATAAACTCACTCAGTAATTACACATACTCATAAAAAAATCATAAACAATTAAAGGGACTCTAGATAGGCTGACTAGACTCAGTGGACGGATTTGAATTGGGGAATGGCTGGGGACATCGACAACATAGTGGACCTTAACAGGGATGACAGAGTATATGGGCTCCAGTGGGGGCCTAAGGGGGGGGGGTGCCAGTAAGGACAGAGGTTTAAAGATGA
>NW_008331484.1:2074568-2086405 GCF_000622305.1 Nannospalax galili | reverse complement strand
GGGGGGGGGTGCCAGTAAGGACAGAGGTTTAAAGATGATTAAGATTGTTTGAGATGTTCTGTATGTAATACACAAAAATTCAATTAAATATTAAACAAAAGAAAAGGAAATGACGTATGAAATATTTTTAAAAATAAGCTGAAACCCTCTTTTCTCTATGTTAAAATGCTTCCCCCCATCTGAAATGTTGGTCTCTTTATTCCTACAATTTCTGTGTATAATCACACAGAGAACAGAAATATATATATATATATATATATAAAGGGAGATTCAGAAGAGATACCTTCTCAAAGCCTATGATCACCACAGACACTTGGGTCTGCTCTACCTTTGTCCATGCCTAGCCTTGGTCTACAACTCTGCTCCAAGCTCATAGAAACCAGGAGGCAGAAGGCTGCTCCTTATGGGAATGGCTATCCTTAAGAAGAGCAGAGCTATTCAGAGGAAACCACACAATTGTCTCTGTCATTGCTAATAGACATAGATCCAACTGACTGATTTGAATTTCATCATGGTCATTGTGATTGTCAGCAAACACTTACTGGATGTCCCTAGAGTGCTGCACAGTATGATTAGAGGCCAAGTGCTCACCCCCAATCCCAGAATATTTTAAATGAACAGAAAAATAGCTGAAATCTAGACTTGAAAGAAAAAGTCAAAAATATTATTAATAAATTGCCTTTATTATTAATAAAGTAAAACGTTGCTTAGGTTTTTCTCATTCCTTTCTATTATCAATAATCATGAGTTATTTTCATATGTAAACATATCTATTTACATACATACACTAAAGAGAGGTGATGATGATGATGATGACTGTTGTAAGATATAAACAGCATGCAAATGTACATAATGATGTATAGGGCAAGAGAAATACAGAATGTACTTACAGATGCTTAACCAGTTTCATCTACATAGATACAAATATAAAAATAATCTTGTTAGCATCTCTTAATATATGTAATATGAATTAATCATAGTTTTGATTTCACTGATTAGAATCAAATGGACATTAGGAACTTTCCTAAAACATCACTCAAAATTCCTAAATCAAAGGTGGACTTTCTGGTTACAGAGTTACAAAAATTTTGGATAAAATCCAGATAAGAGCATTAACCCTGTATGAGAAAATAAGTGAGGAAATTTCAGGGCTAAACAGAAATAACTAAGGAAAGATGTAAGTCTAGGTTTAATTTGTAAGCTCCCAAGTAGTATGGGATTAGTTAACCTAGCACAAACGAGTTCTTCTAAAGGTCCTTATCTTTAGCCTAAATAATGGAAAATAAGTAAGCCCAGAGAATGTAAAGATATGAATCACTAATCAATCAAAGAATTCTTCCAAGGAATGTGTTAATATTGAACACATTTGGAACAAAATTCAACAATGGGGCAGACTGCGTTCTACGGCTACAACCCAGTGTTACCTGGGTCATATACTGGATAAGCAGTGAAAACAAACCCTTTAGACCTAATGTACAATGTTTTTGTCTACCTGTTTAAACAGCGTTCTGTTTTATTTCAGATGAGATCTGTTGAAGTACTTTAAGTACTTTTCAAATGAAGAAAAATTGTGCTGATAAAAGAAAATGTTGCTTGTTTTGTGTAGAAATTCTCAGAAGAAAGCAACTGACACATGTTGTGTATATATTCTAGAAATTTGAGAATTTCACATCTACTGAACAATAAGCATTTCAGAACCTAGTCCCTCTGGTTCCCCAAACATGCCAATCAGTCATGGCCTACTTAGGATGACAGTGGCAGAGTGCAGCATAAGAAGGCAGAAGAGGAGACACAGCTGCCTCCCTGTTAGCAGTGGGCATTTCTCCGAATTGCTGTTTCTAGTCTGTTTTCCCCAATAGTCTGGTCTGAATTCTAGGGCCCCAGTAACCAGCCTCCTTCATCATGATCCTCTCAATCTTCTGTGTTTAGTTTTCTTGCCTTTATGTTCTGTAGTATCTCAATTAATATTTTTTTCTTTTTATTGCCTACTTTGTAGTAAGAGTTAAAGAACATCATGAACACAACGTTGTCTTAGCCCATTTAGTGCAACTAAAACAGAATACCTGGGATTTGGTAATCTATAAAGAATAGAAATGTTTTTCTTACAGTTCTAGAGGCTGGTAAGTTCAAAGTTAAGGAGTTTACATATGATAAGAGTTTTCTTTCTGTATCTTCCCAGAGTAGAAGGGACAAAGTTGGAAGAGAGAGAGAGAGAGAGAGAGAGAGAGAGAGAGAGAACCAAACTTGCTTTGATCGCAAATCCACTCCAGTAGTATTAAAGTGAACCTATTCAACAAACCATTCCTATGGTAACATTAATCCATCCATAAAAGCAAGCCTTTATGATCTAATCAACTTTTAAAAGCTCTACCTCTCAACACTGTTGCATTGGAGATTAAGTTTCCAACATAGAGTTTGGAGTAAACATTCAAGCTCTTTGCTTTCTATTACAATGATGAAATACCAGAGAGAATCAACTTATAAGGAAGAAAGCTTTTCTGGCCTCATGAGTCCAAAGGTTTTAGTTCATGGTGACTTGGCCCTGGTGCTTTGAATCTGTGGTAGTATGGTACATCATGTAGCAATATATGATGGAAGAGTTCTGATTGTCTCATGGACAGAGTCAAGAGGGGACTGAGGCCCAAATATCTTCTCCAAGGGCATACTCCTAATGACCTAACTTCCATAACCAAGTTCTATTTTCTATAGGTTCTGTCTTAATTAATTTTCTCTTGCTGTGATATAACACCAAGGCCAAGGCAATATATAGAAGGGAGAGTTTATTGAACTTTTCATTGAAGAGGGATAAGAGTCCATCACAGTGAGGGAGGCATGGCAGGAGGCAGTCAGAACAGAAAGCTGAGGGTTCACATCTTCAAGAAGACATGGGAAGCAGAGAGAGTGAAGCTGGGAATGGGTGGTGGCTATGAACTCTCTAAGCTCACCCCTGTTGATAGGCTTCCTCCAGCGTGCCACACTGCCTAAACCTCCACAAACAGCATCATCAACTGGGGTCAAGTATTGAAGTACTTGGAGCCTATGGGATCATTTTCATTCAAACCACTATAGGTTCCGTCACTCTGGAGTAGTGCCACAAGCTGGGAACCAAGGTTTCAATTCATGGGACTGCGGAGGACATTCATGATTTGAACCATAGCAGGAACCACAACAGGAGTACTCAGTAAATATTAGCTGGTTCCAGTGTTGTTGCCACCCCATGAAACTTAAGTCTAAGCTTATTTGTCTAAACCACAAGGGCAGATGGCATCGAGGAAGGCTACAAAAGAATGGACTGACTATGACACAAGACTAATGTTTAATTAGTGGAGACAAAGAGTTTATTCATGGGCTGGAGGAGTCACTGCCAAAAACACCATGCAGAAGTAAATAAAAGGCTTAGGAAACCATCCCATTGAAAGAACCCCAGTGGTAGCAGATAGAGTCAGAACCAGTGTAAGATGTCTCATCCTCGACCCCTTTTCCATGTGTCTGCCTAGTGTCTCATGTTGGCCCTTTTGCCATGGTACCCCTAGTGTTTATTTTGTCCTACCTCTTGGTATGGGATTTTTTTCATAATTAATAGAATTTCTTGCATCCTATCATTATACCCATTACCTTTTGCTATATCACAAATAATCAAGAATATATTAGCGTAAATCATTTATGTAGCTGGTAAATATTTTCATTGGCCACCTGATTTTGTCTGGGTTTGGCTGATCTTGATTGCATTTGTTCATTCCTTTGTGGTCATCTGGAAGCTTTTGGTAAGGCTCATGGGTTTATAACGTCCATTTCTGGGACAGCTCAAAAGTCTTGAGTTTCTTATATCACCTCTTATTCGATATCAGGGTAGATTTGACTTCATCACATTGAACTTTCAGAGTCTGAAATGTAAGATCTTAAACATATATACTATCTCTTCCAGCATATTTTATTTAAGGAATTAAGAAATCGGCTTTAGCCAGGTATGGTGGTGCATGCCTTTAATCCCAGCACTTGGGAAGCAGAGGCAGATGGATCTCTGTGAGAGCTGGGATGAGGCTAGGATGATCTAAGAGAGTTCCAGGTTAACTGGGGCTATGTAGTGAGACCCTGTCTCAAAAAAAATAGAAATTGAATTTATTTCTTTATTAGACAAACCATGAACTCTCATTTCAAAGGCTAATAGATTCAGAAAAGAAACGTATAAGCTGTATTAGTCTTTTGTCTTGTTGCTGTGACAAAAATACTTGACAAAAGCTGCTTAAGGAAGGAAGAGTTTATCTGGGCTCACAGTTCAAGGATACAGTTCATCATGATGGGAAAGTCATAGCAGTAGAGTGTGAGGCAGCTGGTCACACTGCGTCTGCATTCAGGAAGCAGAGAGATGAGTGCTGGTGCTCAGCTCCCTTTCTCCTGCTTATTCATTCCAGGATCCCAGTCCATCGAATGGTGCCTCCCATGTTAAGGATAGTTTTAATACCTCAGTCAGCATAGAAATTCCCTCACAGATATCACCATAGATTTGTTTTCATGATGATTCTAAATTCCATCAAGTTCGAAATCAAAATTAACTATCACCCAGTCTAACACAGCCAATAAGTGGATGTGAATTAGAAGTCAACGCCAAATTTTCATACTAGAGAAAATGAAATTATAGAGATGAGCCATAGACAGGGGAATAATTATTTAGAATCTTCACTCACACATATCAGAATCTCCAAAACTACAACTATATCCTCAAGTGTCACTTCACTGAATGGCATAACATAGAAAAGCAAAGTTAATATCCACATATATTTAAAAATTCATTAGAGGGGCTGGAGAGATGGCTCAGCAGCTGCTCTTGCAGAGGACTTGAGTTTGGTTCCCAGCACCAACACAACAACAGCTCAGATCACTTGTAACTGCAGTTTTATGGGGATCTGATGCCCTCTTCTGGCCTCTGCGGCCTCCTATACTGGTACACATCAGCTTAGACATACACACACACACACACACATAAATAATAAATAAATAGCTAATTGTTTTAACTCATTAGGATCAGAAATCCTTAATATTTGCAAAGCTTGGGATAGGATGGAGATAAGCAGGGGATAAGTAGCGTTTCTCTGGCTTACCTTTCTCCTTTAAATACTATTGCATCCTTACATAAGCGTATATTCAGCAAAACTTAGCACCAAGTACCCACAGTCACAGTGTGAGAGGCAGAGACGTACTGGTCTTTTCTTATAGTTTTGAAACTCTGTAATACAGGAGACAGATTCTAAAGCAAATAATTGTTAAGCAATACATGCATATACAAGGTTCCAAGGAAGCACACTAGAAGGATCTAGAAAAGGGATACCATGAGACTGGGCACTGGCAGAAATGCTACCTAGAAATTGGGTGGACTGTAGAAGACATCAGAGGCTATCCCAAGATAAAGATATTTGAGCTGGTTCTTCAGTTCTAGAAGAGGCTTAGAGAATATGACCAGTATTCAGAAACTCAGAATTGCTGAAAACAAAAATGTCTCAGACACTGGGAACAGAATTAACAAACATGCTGAGGCATAAGACAGCATTGTTTGCTTAGGGGACAAAGAAAAGCCAAGAGTGGATAAATTATAGACCGCATGAGATGGCATAAGCATCAGGTCTACAAAACTAACCATTCTAACCTAGAATAGCCACAGGTTTAAGATTCTCAACTTCGGTGATAGAAATCACTGTCTACCCCCACAATTAGTATTCAGTGCCTGATATTTTCACCTCTCTTAACAGTGGAGCATTTATAAAAACCTGAAAATTAGATGGTATACATAATACTGTCTTAATTGCAATATTATCTAAACCACAAATTATAAAAAGTTTGTTTCAATAAATCCTATGTGTGTATATATATATGTATGTAAAATCATTCATGAAAGGAATTTTCCATTTTTATCAAATTTGTTTTTCTAACTATTAAAGGACTAACCTCATTATAAACCCCAGAACTATTCTATCTTTCCCACAAAAGAAAGAGGGGAGGAAAAGATAGATTTCCAAGGCTGGTTTTGCACACCAATGACAGGCATAGGTTTCTAAAGGATGGTTTCCAACCTGTTAATAGTTTTCAATACACAACAGCTGCAATCCATGAAAGAGATAAATATTCATGGCACAAAGCATTTATATGTATCAAATGTATATTCATGAACAAATGGCTTTCCCTGCCTTTAATAGTGTTTGCTGTTCAGTCAGTAAAGAATGGACCAACTTTCCCCTGACAGAAACTGCTACTTGGTCTCTGCTGCCGCCTCTCCCAGAGACCAGAACTATAGTGAATGTGGACAGAACAAAAGCCAAGAAAAGAATACTCCAAGGTGCCTGGACTTTGTCCCACTCTTGTCAGATACTGAGGGGTAGCATTTGCCGGCATCAAATATGAACAGCAGACTTTACATGGCTGTCGACTTATTTTTAAGAAAAGCATTTGATATTCCAGTGTTGTGTAGCCATATGTGCACTGGAACACCCAAGATTGACCCTTCCCTTTCAAATATACTTTGTCACAGCACTGCCCTCCCAAAGGACTACACCGAGAATACTGAAAAGGGAATTTGCATACATTGAACAGCTCTCTCAGGTGATCACTGGTTACCATTGTCATGGCCTCAATTAGTGTTCTGCGACAGAATGACAATGCAAATGGTGCAACAAGCATTTTTTGCTATTGGTAAGGTTTGAAGATGGTATGTGCTTTTGAAAATTGGCACGTTGTTTAATGAAAGTGTTATTTGCTCCATTAGTTCTGCAGGAAGAAGGTAAGAAAAGAGATAGGTGCAAAAAGCACTTTTTGCTGAACAAGAAAAGATGTCATTATAAGTCTTAGTGCACTGAACAAAGCCTGCTAAAGTTTTTAAAAAAGCAATGGAGTAATTTAAGCCAGGATGCAGGTAAAGTAGCCCTTCAGTTTTGCAGAATGAGTCTTCTGGCTAGTCCCTTGTCTCAGTTTTACCTGGCTAGACCCAGCCTCCCTTTCATGTTATAAGAAAATAATTCTCATCTAGCACAAATGTCAGTCTTCCTCTTTCTCTCTTTTGGCATTTCTGTCCACTCTGAGAGGTGTGGGTTTAAGACTGTTATGATAAACTGAAAAGTAGGATCTAAAACTATTCCCTCCTACGTTTTCACAAAAGTATCCAGTTATACATGAAATTGGGTCTGCAAAATTAAATTGTACCCAAGCTTCTCAGTATATTATGTAACAAATTGTATCAAAATCTAAATTATAACTTAGTATAAGACATGAAAAGATTTTAAGTCTGCATTTTAAGACTATTATTGAATATGGAGGGAGCTGGAGAGATGACTCAGTGGTTAAAAGTACCGGATGCTTTTGCAGAGGGCCTGGGTTCAGTTCCCAGCACCCACTAGTGTCTAACAACCATATATAACTTCAGTTCCAGGGATTCAATGCCTTCTTCTGGCTTCCACACACATGGTACACTTACATACATACAGGCAAAATAATCACACACATAAAATAAAAATAAATAAATTTTAAAAAGTTTAAAAATAGATCACATATAGGAGCAGGAACAGGAGAGGAGGAGGGCCTCAGCTATGCCAAAGTTCCTGGAGCACTGTTCACCATAGTTGTAAATGGCTTGGATGACATCATACCTCCCTGTAAAAATGGTTCTGGACTGAAAATATAGTTTAATTATTTAAAATAATCGCTAATTTATCTTTGTATTTTGAAAATTAAACCTTTCAGGAGGAAATATTCTTCAGATATCTGTAATTAGATAGAAACAGTTCTCTGGAAGGTAGCCCATCCTTGCAGACCCACAATGAATTTCCCAGATGCCTCTCACATCTGGTCACAGAATTTGAGACATATTACTATCTTCTTTTTCCTCTATCTCAATGAAACAGTTTGTGTCAGGTTTTTCCTAGGTCAGCTTTATGTACTATCCTTTTACTACTGAAGAGAATTTCCACAGCAGATCAATACACATTCAATCCTCAGTCACTTCATCTGAATGAGAAGTCATATATAAGATGTAGGGCTGACGTGATTTAATTCATTCATGGATTTGAATTGTCTTCCTCTTCCTTTCCCATGCTAGCCCTACACTATTTACTGTTGAGTCAATCTCATCCCTTTAAATAGTTTTTAGGGTAACAGAAAAAGAAAAAAACAAATGCAGTTATCACACATATAGACTGCAGTGTGCTAAGTGTTCGTGGATGTAAATGGAAGGGGTTACAGGCTTCAGAGAGCTGAAGATACTTACTCAAGGTCCCACAAGAAGCCTAGGGTTGAATCCAATGTTCCAAGTCTCTTAAGATACTTCATACTTTGTTTTTGAAGCTCAAGGACAATTTTGTTAGAATTCAAAAGACAGAATCAGTACCCCAGGTAGGCAAGCTGGAGGAGAACAGAGGACAGAAGGAAAAACACCATGCCACTTAATCCAGCATGAGGTCAGACACCTGGAGGACCAGCAGGCATGTGGTGTGCAGGGACTTTAGAGAAAGAGTAAAGAAGCTCTGAGTGTTAGGGACAGAATCTGTATACCTGTATAAAAATACAGACAGCTGTGCCCCATTACCTGTGGCTTCCTATTGCCCAGCATTTCAGGATTAAGAGGAGAGAAAGAGTGTGGGCTAGAGAGATGACTCAGTGATTAAGAGTACTGACTGTTCTCACAGAGAACCCTATTCAAATTCCAGCACCTACATGGCAGCTAACAACCATTTGTAACTCCAGTTCTAGTAGATCTGACACCCTCTTCTGTCCTCTATAGGCATTGGACGACACAGGTGCAATTACATACATGTAAGCATTAAAATTCATGTACATAAAATAAAAATAAATTAAAAAATATTTTTTATGAGGAAGGTAAGAAAAGAAACAAAAATTAGAATGGAACATTATGGTTGGGGGAGCATAAGCCAAGCATTGTGTGAGCCTCTTTGAAATACTCTTGTTCATTGACAACTCTGAGCCCCAGAAGGCTGAAAATAAGCAGCCATGGGCTTAGCTGTCATTCCTGAGGCCTTATACCCAATAAGTACCAGATCCAAGTCTGAAGTTCAGCGAGCTTCCCCGCCCTCCACTGAATGTTGACCTTGAAGAAGACATTGTGTCCTGACTTCACACTGAAGGAGGAGATGAGCATTTTTTCCCAGAAGCTGAAAAACAGATTGATGTATCTTTTCTTCCCCCAATTCAGAAAAATGGGCCAACTAATTTAAAAAAGAAAAGAAAGAGAGAAAAAGAAAACTAAAAAGTTATAAATCTACGTTTAAAAGTACCAGAATTGTTGCTTAAGAAAAAGCAAGGAGCTCAGGGCCTTTGATTGATCAGGACTAAAAGTGAGACAGGCATCCAGGTCTCCCAACACCCCGAAAAGCTACTGCCCATCGCTTCAAGAGCTATGAACAAGGGCAGCTGTCTTGGGGATGGCCAGAACTGGGGGGTGCAGACCCAGCTTCCTTCTGGCTCTGTAATTAGAATTGCGACAATCTAATATCACCCCAGCACAAGGCACCTTTGTAAGCACTGAACCCCTACTTAAGTGGGGAGAAGTGAATACAGAGAGGAATGACATAAGTAAGTTATGAGTGTGAAGTGCTCACTACTCAACCCTAGGATATCATGAGCTGGAACTAAACAGTGTTGATGGAAAACCTGAACATCAACAGATTCTGAGCCTTGAGAATTTGCATCTATGATTAAACAACAAGGATTTTTAAAATATTGTATATACATATTATACATACATCTATAAAACATTTTATATACATACATGTATATATACTAGTCTTGAAAATCTATACAGGTTTTGCAAATATATATATATTCATTCTATGAAATTATGCTAAAATTAGCATAATGATAAAAATATGACTTCTTAGAGATGGTGGGTTCTGACCTCCATCTGTGTACTGTGGTCTCTGCAGACCACCAGAGAGTGCCTGCTTCTGACCTCCCTCTGGTATAGGAGCTGAGAACGCAGGGGATTGCCTGAGACCAGCCCAGATCCTGCCTCTATGTGGTGGTGAGTTTCCTCTAATTGCACAGTACCCAAACCCCTAACTGGGATTGCATGAGAACCCTCCCAAGGTCCCAGGGCAGACCTGGCTTTGGTAGGATAAGGCTGAGATCTTAGCAGACAGCTTGAGAGGGAGGGTTCCAACCTCTATCTGTGTACTGTGGTCTCAGCAGACTGCCAGAGAGTGCCTGTTTCAGGATGCCCTCTAATATAGGGGCTGAGAACTCAGCAGACCAACTAAGAATTCCAAAATCAGACCCCTTAGGGAACTTCCCAAATTTTGCTTTGAGTTCTGGCTAGTAGGAGTACAAACCTTAGAAGGAAGCCTGAGCATACCTAGAACCTTACTTGGGTTTCTGTGGGTGCTCCTGAATAGCTGATCTGAAGCCATCAGCTCCCTCCAAAGTAAAACCTGAAAGAACCTGAAACCTGGACCAACCAGCTTTACATAAACAATAAGAAAAGGACCAAGGCACCCCAATAATACAAACAGAAGATTACTTCAACTTAATTCTCATATCAGAATCACAAACAACAAAAGAAATTCACATGCAAAAATCACAATGAAAGAATAATAAAATGGAGAGCCAAAACACTATGTCCTCTCCAATTTCCACGAGTCCTGTAGAAGAGTTCTACAAGGAGAACCCCCTAGAGATAACACTGAATTTAAAAGAACAATCATAAACATAATCATAGGAATTCAACAAATTGAAAGAACACATGAGGAAACAAATCAAAGAACTTAAAAAAATATAGGGATAAATTTCTGAATGAATTCACAAAAGAGATGAAAACATTGAAGAAAACTCAGGCAGAAATGAAGAAGAAAGTGCAAAACTCAATAAGCCACCTTGAAACAACAGGGGAAACAGGGGAAAGCCTCATCTCTAGAATGAATGAAATGGAAAACAGAATGTCAACACTGGAGGATAAAGTTGAAGAATTGGACCACTCAAACAAAGAGTATGGAAAATTTTTTAAAAACACAGGAATGGAATATGCAAGAGATGTGGGATACCGT
Organism: Nannospalax galili; assembly: GCF_000622305.1. Lineage (NCBI taxonomy): Eukaryota > Metazoa > Chordata > Mammalia > Rodentia > Spalacidae > Nannospalax > Nannospalax galili. The sequence goes on along the minus strand of NW_008331484.1, from coordinate 2,075,369 downwards.
GAAAAGACCAAATCTATGTATCATAGAAATAGAGGAAGGAGAAGAATTTCAGGTTAATGGTATTGACCAGATCTTAAACAAGATTGTAGAAGAGAATTTCCTGAAATTAAAGAAAGACATCCCACACAAATACAGGAAGCACATAGAACACCAAATAGCAACAGAAAAGAAACTCCCCACAACATATCATAGTAAAAACACTAAATGTACAGAACAAAGAGAGAATACTGAAAGCAGCAAAAGAAAATTAACAAGTCATCTATAAAGGAAAGCCCATGAGAATTACAGCTGACTTAACAATGCAAACTATGAAAGCCAGAAGAGCCTGGACCAAGGTATTTCCAGTTCTACATGACAATAGATGCCAGCCCAGAATACTTTACCCAGTGAAAATGTCTATTACAGTTGAGGGGGAAAGAAAAATCTTCCATGACATGAAAAGCCTAAAAAAATACATGTCCATGAACCAGACCTTCAAAGAATACTGAAGCAATATAAAGAGAGGAGAAAGGAACAACAATACCCCAGGAGCAACCAAAGGAAATAAAGGTGTAACTGAGGAAACACAAAATTAGACAAAGAACACAAACAACAATCAAAATGATGACAACCAATACACATCTTTCAATAATAACCTTAAATATCAATGGACTGAACTCCCCAGTCAATAGACACAGGCTAAGCAAATGGATTAAGAAACAAAATCCATCTCTTTGCTGTCTGCAAGAAACCCATCTCACCTTCAAGGACAGGTATTACCTTAAGGTGAAAGGATAGAAAACAATATTCTAAGCAAATAGG
>NW_008331484.1:2073196-2074294 GCF_000622305.1 Nannospalax galili | reverse complement strand
GAATAAACAGAGAGACATCTGAATTAAATGATACCATACATCAAATGGACCTAACAGACATCTTTCAATTATTCCACCCAAGCACCAAAGAATACACTTTCTACTCCGTACCCCATGGAACTTTTTCAAAAATTGACCACATACTGGGCCATAAAACAAACCTCAACAAATAAAAAAAATTTGAAATAAGTCTATGCATTCTATCACACCACAATGCAACAAAGCTCAAAATCAACACTGGAGGAAAGACAGCATCTTCAACAAATAGTGCTGGAAAAACTGGATCTCCACCTGTAGAAGAATGAAACTAGATCCTTATCTTTCACCTTGTATAAAAGTCAACTCCAAATGAATCAAAGACCTCATTGTGGAACAGGATACGGTGCAACTATTAGAAGAAAATACTGGCAGTAACTTACAAGATATAGGTGTAGGAAAGGATTTTCTAAATAAGACAGAATTTGCTTAGGAGCTAATGTCAGCAATCAGCAAGTATGATCTCATTAAACTAAAAAGCTTCTGTACAGCAAAAGAAACAATCAAAAAAGTGAAGAGAAAACCCACAGAATGGGAAAAAACTTCACCAGTGACACATCTGACAGAGGTTTAACATCCAGAATATATATAAAGAACTCAAAAAAACAAAGACTTGAGAAATCAAATGACCCACTTAAAAGATGGGCTAAAGATCTAAACAGAGAGTTCTCAAAGGAGAAATAAAGAGAGATAAGAAACATCTCAAAAAGCATTCAATATCATTTGCATTAGGAAAATGCACATTAAAACCATCCTAAGGTGTCACTTTACCCCAATCAGACTGGCTAGGATCAAGAGAACAAATGATACCAAATGCTGGAGAGGATGTGGAGAAAGAGGAATGCTCATTCGCTGCTTGTGGGATTGCAAACTTGTGCAACCCCTCTGGAAAACCATGTAGAAAACTCTTTAAAAAACTAAAATGAACCTACCATATGACCTGGTTATACCATTCCTTGGCATATACCCAAAGGACTCATCCTATTATAGAGATACTTGCACAACCATGTTTGTTGCTGCTCTTTCCACAATAGCTAAGAGATGGAAGCAACGTAAGTGGCC
>NW_008331484.1:2041443-2073064 GCF_000622305.1 Nannospalax galili | reverse complement strand
ACTAAGTGAAGTAACACAGACTCAGAAAAATAAAAGACGTATGTTCTCCTTCATTTGTGGTTCCTAACACCAAATCCTTTTAAATTCCATGTCCTTTTAATAAGATGATACTGTACAGCAGTCTCTTCTGCATGAAATAACTACCATCACCACGACTTCAAGCAGTGCCTGACTAATAAACATCATCAAAATTGGGCTTGTTGCTGGTTGTGCTCCTTCAATAAAGGAGGGGCAAATAGGGTCATTGGACCCTCAAGAGTATCCAGGCACTCTTCTCAGCCAACTGTATGTAATTTGGCCCTAATCACATATGGTCTCCTGGATTCAGTGAGGGCTAAAGTATACAATCTTGGGAAGGCTAGGGAGAGAAGGCTTGACCATGCTGGATAGAGGCTTTCCAGTGTGCATAGTCTCAAGTCATTCATACACATCAGCAACCCCTCAGTTATCTCAGTAAGTAAGCTCAGAAAATTCATTGGTTCCCCAGTAAAACTTTAATCAAACATGAGTTTGACACTAGAACCTTAAAAGGGAATAAGCATTGCTTAGTATCCCCAGGAAAAGAATTCTCACAACAGATAGAAAATTTATTTGTTAGTGCTATTATTTCTCATAATTATTTTAAAAAATGAGACTCTGAAAGATGTTAAAAGGATTTGGGAATGGAGCTATTTTCCAAACAGACATAAAAAATGAGAACATAATATGCACATAATCTTTAAATTTCTAAGGTCATAGTTTAGTCAACTAGTTTAAGGAACAAAATATATATCTAGTCAAGGTTTATCTGAGAATATTTTTTTTTTACCCAAGCTTTATCTACACAGCACATGATAAAAGTACCAGACTGGTGAAACTAACCTTATTGGATGTTTAACAGCCATACTTGGAGGCCTATACTAATCTGGTCAGAGAGACTTAAAGGACAGTTTTTGCCCCTTGCCCTCCAAGGTTGACTAAGTTCCAGGGGACTATGGAACATCTCTCAAAATGTCCTGTAACTGTGGTGAGTCACCTGGCCCCTTGTTCAGGGAGGCCATGGAGATCCCAAGAGATGGACTTGAACCAGTGTCCAGTCTACAAGAGAGTCAGTGAAGAAGAAACATTTCCTCCATGCTTCCAAGTGAAGCCAGCCATGGTTGAGTAGGACCTTTGACTTATCTTCACATAGATGGAACTGGTAAAAGAAAGGAGCTAGGGGCTTCTCCCAAGCCCATGTGACCCCTGAGGGACAGATCCTCAAACGACCTTAAGTGTAAATATAAATTGATTTACTCGGGCCAGCTATATGGTCTTAAACATCCAAAAAGAAAGTATAACCAAAGACTAAAGTGATCATTATATTTCTTTAAGAGTTCAAGGGATTACACTTCTCAGACATTAGGCTTAAGTCCATATAAAAAGTTATTTAGACAATTATTTCCCATTGATGATTTTGTTCCTAATCAGAAAGTGCTGCTCAGATGTAAGACTTCAAATCTTGGTCTGCATTACTGTAGTACCCACCTCTAGCTAAGGGAGTCAACCAGCTACTGTTCTAAAATAATGACCAAATTTTTGTTTTCTCCCCCTATCTAAAAGCCTTTGAGACGGAAATGACACTGTTTTTAACCACTCCAACAGCTATCAAAATGCCTCAAAGCAAATCCTGAACCCATCAGTCTCAAGTCCAGCCTTGGCAAACAAAAGAAAAATGAGGAGGAACCCAACAGAGGGATGCTTTTTGAAGCCCTTGTCAAGAAATTCCAATGGACTCTCATATGAACATTTGAAATTTGCCTTGTTCTTTTTTCTAGTTCCCTGGTGGAACTTGTAATGCTAATTACTCTTGCCTTTACTTCTCCTTCACATCTCCTATTCACTAGTCAAGTAATTTCTTTTCCCCCTACAGGTAACAGTTATGCAATTTGGGGGCCTTTTAGAGAGACCCACTGAAGGGGTACCCCAATTGCCTTACCCTGTGTCCCTGTTCATCATGGAAGAAGCAAGAGCAGTCTGTGTCCCAATTCCCTATCCACAAGCTGGGTAACTTCTTCAGAGGATGGTGTTATAAGACTAGGTGGTAGGAATTGGCTAGGCAGTTAGTGTAAAAAGACCCCAAAGAAAAGTAGCCAGCTTCTTGGCTAAAAGTCAAAATGTCCTTGGGCCACATAGCAACATACTCCATTCCAAAGGCCAAAAATGTTGAAAGTATTTGGGAACTCATATCTAATCCATAAAAGATGTTAGGGCTACCTCCTCAGAGGGGGAATGTTAGAGTAGCAAAAAGCCCCATTAAAAAAATGAAGAAAGAGTACATGAAGTTATCAGAAAAAAGTGATGGGAAATATGGGAGGAGTTGGAGGGGAGGGAGTGGGCATGGATTTGATCAAAACACCCTATATGCTTATATCCTTATATGAAATTCTCAATAAATTATTTTTTTTAAAGAAAAAAAATATGACTTCTTCTCAAGTCTTGAGTTGGGAGGCATTTCCAGTTAACAACAGGCCTGCACTCTTAGAATATAAACTTTTCTGACAAAGGCTGGAGCAGGTGTTTGCTCACAATGGATGTCACTGTGACCTCTCAACATTGATGGCTACAAAAGCTTAAGGAACTGAAGTCAGTTTTCTCATCTGATGTTACCAATCCCTGTTTGGAAAATCCCATTGCTAGTGAGCAAGAGGAACAAGCAGCTGTTCACAAAGCCTGTCCTGGGTGGATGCCTTTCTTGGGCAGCTGTGTGAGGTGGGTATTGATGGCTATGTTCAGGAAGCCTAGGCTCCCTCTGTCTGTTTTCTAGCAGGGTCTGGATACCCAGCTTCTAAGGCAATTAGGAAGGAAGTAGATATCAGAGCAAGTGGTGTTTAAAGAATATTATTAAAACAAATGCACTTTTTACTGTATGAGTGAAAGCTCTTATATACTCAACATGAAGAAAAATAAAATCAGTTCACTACCCCTTGTGATGGTCCTCTACAAAATACAAGAAAATATCCATTTCATCCATACATTATAGAATTCACAGAATTTATGAACCCAAGAGGACTCCTGCTTAGAATCCAGCACCCTGCCTGGCCTAACATTCTTGGGTACACACTTTCTGTACATCTCATTTAGGTTTCAGCATCAGCAAACTCTACTTTCATTTATATAAATGTGTGCTCTGGTTCATAGAGTAAACAAAATGGAATTGCAGGGATTACAGCGATGTGATGATTCTCAGACTAGGACAAGAAAAGGGTCACGCAGTAACTGACAGTATCCGTGTATTTTTATGTCCCCAGCTGCTTTATGTGTATATCTGCTAATTAACAACAAATGCCATTAAATATGTATTATGATTCCATTTTATAGTTAAGGAAACTGAGGTCCAGAGAAGTAATTTTCTCAGTTATATATGAGCCACATTACCCTTTGTATGAGCTGTTTATACCATTCCTTTATGGGGTTTTCTTTTTCTTCTTTTCTTTTCTTTCACAGTCATTGACCCTCAACATGCATTCTACCACTGACCTATTATCTCCAGTCCATTTTTTCATTTGTGCTTTTTGAGACACGGTCTTGAGGTCTCCCTGTGGTCCAGCCTAGCCTTAAACTTGTATTCCTCCTGCCTCGGCCTCACAAAAACCAGGAATTACAAGCCTGTATCACTAGGCTAGACTATTTAAACCATTCTTTAAAGGCATGATATGACTTATCTTTCACTTACTTCTTAGGATTGTAATTTGATTTCCTTCCCTTCAAGCCTCAACAGCACACACACACATGGATCCTCCTGAGGCATCACCTATGGCCTCTTATCTTCCAGTTCCAGTGGCTTACTTTTGTTCCCCTTTCTATTTCCGCTCCCTGAAGAGTTTCATATTTGTATTCCCTTTGCTTTAGAAGGCGAGGCATGGCTCTGAATCTTGTTCTTATATGCTGGCCATCCTCTTAGCTGATTTAACCACTTTTTTATATTTTGGGGCAGTTGTGTTTCACCTTCTTCCCTTCTGATTCTGGTTCTTTAAAGGGAATCCCAATGAGATATGGGGCATACAGTATTTATGGATGGCGATCACTTGGAATAGTCTTTAAGCTATTCATATGTCCATCTCAGATTCTGGTTGTTAGGGTTTGTATGTGAAGCATCCCTCACAAGTTTGTGTGTAAACACTTATTTCCTAGCTGGTGATGCTACTGTGGGAGGCTGTGAAACTTTTGAAATGTAAGTCCTAGATGGCAGACACGGGCAACTAAGAGCAGACATTAATGGTTATGACTCAGCCCTGCTTCTGGTCCTGTTTTCTGCTTCCTAATTTTTTAAGATGTAAGCAGGCTCTACCACATTCTCACATCACCATGAACTCTGCCTGCCTTCCCTGGAATAACGGGCTCAAACTGTAAGCCAAAATAAATCCTTCCTCCCTTAAGTTGCTTCTGTCAGGTGTTATATCATAGTGGTGAGAAAAACTAATATGCCAATCATCCAGATACTTCTCACTTTCCTGGGGGGAAGAGGCAAGAAACATACCCCTACCTCAGTGCCTAGTCAATTCCACCAAAACTATTTGAGAAGACAGAGCTCATTCTTGTTCCTTTACTCCCAAGGGCTATGCCTCCTTCCCTCTCACTTCCAAAACTGATACTGCTCCAAAGAACCTACCTGAAAAAAAATCTTAAATAGCTTTTCTGGTTGGTTTTGTCAAGCTGACACAAACTAGAGTCCCCTGGGAAGAGGGAATCTCAACTGGGGAATTGTTGCCATCAGAATGGCCCGTGGACATGTCTTCATTGCCAGTTGGTGTAGGAGGGCTCAGCCCACTGTGCGTGGTTCCATCACTGGGCAGGTGAGGCTGGGCTACATAGAAAAGCAGCTGAGCAAGCCAGGGGAAGCAAGCCAGCAAGTAGCGTTCCTGTGTGGTCTCTGCTTTAGCTCCTGCCTCCAGATGTCTGCTCAAGTTCTCACCCTAACTTCCCTCAGTGATGGATTGTAACCTGGCAAGTTGTAAGATGAAATAAACCCTTTCCTTCCTGAATTGGTTTTGGTCAGTGTTTTATCACAGCAAGAGAAATCAAATAAGGACAGTGGAATATATTAAACATAGTGGAAAGGAACTGGAGACTGAGAAAGAAAAGAGAGAAGTAATGGCAAACGCAGTGTATATTTCTGTGAAGAAACACTGGAAAAAAAGACAAAAGGAAACTGTATCCTGGGACACAGGTCTGTTCACTATAGAGAATGTTTGAACAGTACCCAAAGCTGAACAGTCCAGCGTGCTTTGGTGGCTGAAGGAACAGGTCACCGGGAATGAGACAAGTTTCGGTGTATCATATGGAGAAGCAAGAAAGGGGTGTTAGAATTGTGACTTTGGTGCGTATATGCATTTCCTTCCTTTAGTTCTTCCCATTTAGAAATAACAACAAATACCCTAATTAACTATTGGCAGGTCAGCAAGTACAGGTCATTAAAGAGTCCACTGGATGGTAAAACCACTATCTACTCGGTCATGCACCTTGTTGAGAAAGAACTCTATGTGCACTATCTCTCATACCGTCACAGTAATCCCATGTAGCAGATACTATAATTACGTTTCTTTTGCAAGGAAGACAAGTATCTTGTCAAGAAAAAAGAACAGGGATCACTTAGAATCATCTATTACTAAAACCAATGCTCTTAAACAATGTTATTGCACATCTAAATATGATGACTTGGCATCATTTGTCATCAGGGAAATATAAATTAAAACTACAAAAAGACACTGGTCTGCACCCAATAGAAGAACTGTAATCACAGGCGTGTGTGGAGATGTGGAATAACTGAAAGGCTTAGGTTTTGCTGATGAAACCAAAAAATGCTAGAAACTCAGTGAAAGAAAGTTTGGCAGTCGCTCAGCTATTCAAATGTGCATTTGTCCTTTGGCTTCAACAATCTCATTCCTAATATATTTACCCTAGAAAATGAAAATATATGTTCACATAAAAATCTCTATAACAATATCCACAGTGGCATCAACTGTGATAGCCCCAAGCTGGGAACAGTTTAGATGTGAAAAGAATGAAAAAGCAAGTGGTAGTGTGTTCCTGTAATGGAATATTTAGAAATACAAAGGAAGAAACTGTGAATAAACCCAATAACATAAATGTATCTTCCAGATTACATTTTGAACAAACACCAGAAGTGAAAATGTTTCTGTTGTGTGATTTCATTTCTATAAAATTCTCAAAATGGGAAACATAAGCTACGGATTTACAAGAAGGACAAGAGATTCGGTGGCTGCTTCTTAGCAGGGTGAGACGGGCTGACTTCGATGAGATGCAGAACTTTCTGAGGCAACGAAAAGTACTTTAAGTGTTTTATATCTTGATGATGTGTGGGTTAAATAATGACATGCATTAGTCAAGACCATGAAGTTAGGATTATTTCATTTTATCTCCAAAAAGACTAGAGAAATAAGGGGCTGAGGAAAGTACTTGGTTGTAAAGTGATTGTGATGGGAAACTGAGTTTGATCCTCAGCACCTATGTTTAAAAAGCCAGGCACATGGATGTGCATCTATAACTGGGAAAAATAGAGACAAGGGCTTGTTGGCCAGTCATTCTGGCCAAATCTACTGCCTCTAGATTCAGTGAGAGATATCTCAAAAAAATGAAGAGATTGCTCAATGGTTAAGAGCATTGGCTTCTCTTGCAGAGGACCTGAGTTCAGTTTCTAGCACCCACATAGTAGCTAACAACTGTCTATAACTCCAGTTCCAGAGCATCCAACACCCTCCTCTGACCACCCCTGGCCCGGGACATTGCATGACATAGGTGTACTTACACACATGCAGGCAATACACTCATAGGCATAAAATAAAAACGATAAATATTTTTAAAATGAAGTAGGGAGATTGAGGAAAACACTGGGCATCAACTTATGGCCTCCTCTTACATCACACACACACACACACACACACACACACACACAAACAAAACAACTAAGTGGAAAAATGACATAAAACAGGAGAAGGCAGGGAAAGGAGACCTGGAGACCTGAAGACAGAAATAGTAGAATGTCAGAACCAGGTGACCCCATCAGAACCAGGTACCAACACAGGGAGGAGCATTGCTCTGTGTCCTTTTGTGTTTGGATTTTTCCACAATAAAAATTCAAACAAATAGCCGGGCATGGTGGTGCACGCTGTTTAATCCCAGCACTTGGGAGGCAGAGGCAGGCAGATCTCTGCGAGTTGGAGGCCAGCCTGGTCTACATAGCAAGTTTCAGGTCAGCTGGGGCTACAGAGAGACCCTGTCTCAAAAAGCCAAAAAAAAAAAATTCACACAAAAAGTATTAAATTCCTAGTCATCTGTTTGGGCAATTGAGATACAAATGAGTAGCTGATTGAATCCAGGTTGCTGATTGTCAGGGCCCAGTACAAAAAGCCAAGCTGATCATATTTTTTACTTTCTGAGAAATTTTGATGTGTTTTCCATTCTCTGATCTAGAAAATAAAGCGGGAGCTCCTCAGTCTGCCTCCTGAGGTCATTTCTACCATTAGATATATTCCTCAAGCTATGCAGAGAACTCTTTTAGGTCCACAGTTGGCCGTTCTTAGTACAGTCCCATGTTCAGACTGCAACCAACTCTAGATTGAAAACATTAAAGAAACTGTATGTATATTGATGCTACAGGTATACTGAACATGTCATCATTCCCTAAAAATACAGCATAATAACTTACATGGCACTTATATTATGGCAGGTGTTATAAGTACTCTAAAGATTATTTCATCTGTGAGAGGATGTTTCTAGGTTATACAATGCTGCATCATTTTCTATAAGGAACTTAAACATGACCAGATTTTTCTGCCTGAGGGGGTCCCAGAAGCCATTTCCCCATATATTTATTATTCATCTCTGTGAGGATCATCATCTCATTTTATAGATAAAAATCTATTTCAAAAGTAGGGTAGGTAATAAATGTCAAGGCTTGAGGTTTTAGACTTCTTCAGACTTTTCTATGTCCACTGTGGTTAGAAAATTCCTAGCACAGACCTCATTTCTCCACTTCATGAGTACTTGCCTGCTATAACACCCTCCCATTGAATGTGAGTGGAGTCAGTGCATTTAATGGGATATCACTGGTTAGTGATCATTTTACTTGGAGTTTATCAAAGGGTAGATTCTGCTAGGCAGGTCTTACCTAATCAGGTGAGATCTTCTAGAGAAGCTTAAGTATCATACAGATGATCTTTGATTGGTCTCAAAGATCAGTAAGCAAACACTGTGTACCACAGCCTACAGAGGGGCCAAGTGATTGTAAGGATTGAGAGGTGATTTTGTGGAGCTCTGAGTGACTTCTAGTTCACAGCTAGCAACAAATTTTTCCCTTATCACACAACTTCAGTTGAATTTCACCAACAATCATGCGAACTCTAAAGAGGTCTCTGAGCCTCAGATGAAATTACCCAGTCAGGAGTGGTGACATAATCCTGGAATCCCAACACTTTAGGGTAAAGACAGAAGGATCCGCAATTCAAGGCTACCTTCAGCTACAGGGTAAATTTGAAGCCAGCCTGAGCTATATAAGCTACTATTGAAAGAAAGAAAGAAAGAAAGAAAGAAAGAAAGAAAGAGAGAGAGAGAGAGAGAGAGAGAGAGAGAAAGGAAGGAAGGAAGGAAGGAAGGAAGGGAGGGAGGAAGGGAGAGGGAGGGAGGGGAGAGAGGGAGGGAGGGAGGGAGGGAGGCAGGGAGAACCCCAGCTACTGCCAAAATTTCTAGGTGAGACCTACAGCAGGGGACCCAGTTAACCCACATCCAGACTCCTGAAAGTTGTTTCAAGCTACTGAGTGTACCAGGCACAACCACACTTGATGGTGATAGAGGTACCTTTTCTCCACTTCCCATTTCTCTCAATATGCCTACACTTTGAACTTCTCTCTCTCCAGTTTCCTGATTTAAACGTAACATCATAAGTTTCTATAAGTACAATTCACTTTAGAATCACCTGGAATCTCTGGCTTTTTTTTTTTTTTTTTTTATTCACTGAGTACCACTCATCCTTCAAGACTAGCTTAGCTCTTCTGCTAGAGGTTTTGTTAACACAACAGAGTCTATTCCTCCCTGCTCGGTATACCTATTCTCTCTCTCTCTCTCCTCTCACTGTTCTAATACTAAGTTAGCAAGAACTTGTAATCAGGTTCATATCACTTAAACTAACACAGTGCTTAGAACCCATGAGCCACTCATCCACTCCAAAAACTGTTAGTGTGTTCATGTACATACTGTTTTTCAATAAAGTGCTTCTGGAATATATTCAGTGTTTATCTTCAGAATCTCATATAACTGCTCTGGACAATGAATATGACATGTTTCCTGCCTCTGCTCAGAGGAATAAGAGTTGTACACCAGTGACCATTACAAAAAATACCTGTGTCACATAAGGTCTATTGCGAGGAGCGAAGGGTGCTCAGAATCAGAGAGACAGGTCTTGGTTCTCAGAATGGGGCATCTCTATCCCTACCAGCCTCACTGCACATTTTAGGGAGCAAAATTTTTCCCATCATTATCAAGGAGGTAGGTAGAAGAAAGTGGGGAAAATAATAGTCCATACCTTTCATGTACCTAAAGTGAGTACACATTTCTCAACAATCTGTTATTGTTGGTGAGCTAACCATTGCATGAAATACGTGAAAACCATTAGCGAAGAAGGTGGGTTGCAGAGCAGAAAAGGGCTGCTGACAATGTCAGCTTCCCTCTGAGACTCTGTAGGGCAAGTCGAAGAGACTGACACAGTCTTGCCTGGTGCAGTGTGTGGTACCACTCACAGCAGTGGCTCAGCTGTTGTTGCTGTGAAACCTGAGGAAACTGTCCTGCCATGGCTGATGTCAACACACACAGCATGTGGCCAGCTTGCACTGTGAGTCAGACACCCACATCCTGTTGCTGTAGGCTCATGCTCTGTCTCCTTCCAAGAGATATATCAAAGAGGCTGTGTCTTACATTTTCAAACGACGTCTGCTATTTCTTAGCAGAAAGATGTGTGTGTGGGTTCTGCAGAAGTCCACCAAATGTGGGCCAGCCTCATTTCCGCCATGCTTGGAAGCCTGGGCCACAGAACAAACAGTAATTCTACACACTAACTCATTTGGTAGCAATTAAGCACTCTTCTCTTTGAAGGAATCTCATCTATTTAGTTTGAATCATCATCATTCAAATAAACTTGAGAATTGCCCAGTGTTAATTAATATTGAAGTTGACTTTAACTTTAAACCAGTTAGATGTTTTGTTCTGGCTGATTCTCTGAGCTTGCAAAATATTGTGATTATGTTTGACTCAGCTCCATATTTTTTAACTTTATCCACTTTCTTTACCAGGCTGAAATAGTAATCAGTTCAGGGGGTCAATGCACGCCCTCATAACCCACTCCTAATTTTGAATTAGACTTCTTTCTAGAGGAGAAAGAGAAAAGAAACGGTGGCTAAAAATTTGGAATCAAATCAAGGTTCTGGAGAAATTTGTTCTGCTTCTCTAGTTTGAAACATCCTTTCTGCTCATATGCTTTGAGTCACTTATGGGCCAAATTTGACAGATCCTAGTCATCTTGGGTGAGGGTCACAGAGGAATATGTCACTTGAGAGCCATCTCACTGTCAGGCTTGACAACACATTCATGACACTGACCTGGCTTGGCAACGTGTCTCTGTGTTCAGAAATAGAACAGGTCCAATGTTCTTTCTTAGGCCTGCCCTGATATTGCTTCCTCACCACAGCAGATGTCCTTAAACCTGGCTGAATTTTTTTCAGACTTCACATTGGCCAGTCACCTTAATTTCCTACAATCTTTATATTGCTTAGAATTGGAGCTAGATATCAGAGATGATGTGTCAAGCTATCAATTTCCCAATATGGTGCTCTCTGTTTTAGCTGCTCATTGCTTACAAAGCTACCATTGATTTTCTTATTAAACACAATGAGAAAAAAACATGGTTTGTAAAGACATGCTCAGGATTGCATGGGGCTGAGGATGTTCTATGTTTCTTTTGTACTCATTACACTATTAGCTTTTTAACCATGATTTTTATAATAAACCATGGCCTGGTCAGGGAATATGATAGCAAACAGGGTAAACAGAGGTATGTGAGAAGCAGAAAATCTGCAAGTTAATTTCTAGAACCAATCAGCTAGTCAATAAATACTGAGAAGCTTTCATCCATTAACATTAACATCCCTTTAGAAAGTGTGCACACCAGCTGATAAAACATTTCAAATTCCTCAAATATGATATTTATATACTTGCTATGGTTCAAATTTAGAAATGCTCTCATTTTTGTTGCCAAAGTTGTTGTTCTATGGCATCCTGCCTTTATTGTTGTACTAAATGAATTAAAGTGTATCAATGAAGCACTATAGGATTATGAAGATGAAAATTCTCTAAATCAAATAAAATTGAAAAAGGGATACAAATCAGTATGATTAAGTGGCATTAAATAGCTGTTATACTAAGTCAGACCCACTATTTATGCAATTCTTTAAGAAAAGGACTAAATTATAAAATAGCAATAAAATAATGCAAGTAGATCACCAAAGATCATTGTAATAAAAGATATTTAATTAGGCACACTATGATTATTCTTTAAATCTCTGAAATTGGACACTCTATATTTGATTGTTATACTTTGTAGATTCTTGTGCTTATTTTTAGGATCACAAAATGTATAAAAAAGCCATTAGTTCTTAGTGGATTTTTTTACAAATTTTTCACTGCTTCCAGAATTTCATACAATGTATTTTGATCACATTCTGACTCCCTCCTGCCTCTCCAGCCCCTTCCCACTCCTCCCACCATTATTATCTAACCTTTTATTTTATTTACTTACTATTTTTTTAAGGCTTATCGATTCCTCTCCTACTGCCCAAGTGCTGCTGGTTGGGAGCCTATGCCCTGGAATCTGGCCAGTATATGAGGTGTCACACCATTAAGGAAAATCTGTTCTCCCTCTCTCAGCATCTTTAGACATCAGGGCAATACAAATTAAAATGGATTTCAGATCTCATCTTACCCCAGTCAGAAAGGCTAAGGTCCAAAAGAAAAATCATGACAAATGCTGGTTTTAAAGATGAACTTCAGATGAACCTCTTGAAATTCTAGGTCCCCAAGCTAGCAGTTGTTTTTAAGTGTCAGTTTTCTCATCTGGAAAATTATGATTGTCAAATTTATTTTCTTAAGAGTTATTGTGGATAGGAGTGGGGGAAAGATAACATAGTTTTGGCTATAGAAAAGCCTTATCATGAACCCTGACCTGTAAGGGACTTTCATGAAACATCAACTTAGTATAAGAAACAAGAGCTTACTCGTGTACTAACTCTGGGTAGATTTCTGAATACAGTCTCAAAATAAACTGGAGTGTCTTCATTAAATGGTAAGCAATATGCTCTGTGTTATGCAGGTAAGTCAAGGAATAGGAAGTACATTCTGCATTACAGAAAAGAAGCTTCACATTCTCTTAACTACCGTGCCAACCCTTGGAGAAAGCTCACAGAGGGCTTCCATGCTGTTATGGCTTGAAGGTGAAATGCTCCCCTCAGGGTCCTGTGTTCGAACACAGCTGACAGAACTGTTTCTGGTGGTTGTAGAATATTTGGGACTGTGGCCTACCTAGCAGAAACATGTCACTGGAAGTGTGCCTTGAAGATTACATCCATATAAGTCTCTGGTTCTGGCCAACCTCTTGCTCCTGATCTGTCAAGATTTGACCAAGCCATGTTACAAGTTTCCATACCACAAACCAAGCTGCCCCCGCTGTCACACCTTCCTTTGCATGAGGGACTGACATCCCCGAAACCATGAACCAAAATAAATCCTTCCTCCTTTAAGTTGCCTCTGTCAGGCAGTTTGTCACAGAAACAGATGTGACTTGGATCTCACAATCTGTAGACCCACAGAAAATAAGCACTTTGGCTCATCCCTCATCCAGGTCACCCAAGTGAAAAAAACAAATAAGGACTATCCTGTATTAATCAGGGTTCTCTTAAAAACTGAATTAATAACATATATGAATATAGAGATTTCTTTTAAGAAATAGGTTCATGTGATTATGAATTCTGGTAAGCCCAGTCCCTGCAATGTAGGCCAGCAGGCTAGAGATATAGGGAAGAGCTGATGCTAAAGGTCAGGCCAGAAGACTGTCTGCTGGAGAATTTCATCAGTATTTTTCTAACAAGACCTGTATGAATGAGGCACAGTCACATGATGGTGAGTGATCTGCTTTATTAAACATTAACTTATTTAAATGCTGATATCATTTAAAAATACCTTCATGGGATAGAGAGATGACTCAGTGGTTAAGAGCACTGGCTGCTCTTGCGGAGGACCCCGGTTTGATTCCCAGCACCCACATGGCAGTCTGTAATTCCAGGTTTGACACTCTCTTCTGACTTCCATGGGTATTGCACAACACGGGTGCACCTACCTACATGTAGGAAATGTACACATACACATAAAATACATTTTAAATAATACGTTTACAGAAACATCTAAAATAATGGCTGACCAAATGTCTGGTACCATGGCCTAGATGCATACAAATCAATCATCACACATACCATTATATCCCCAACAGAAGATAAGAAGTACAGTGGTCAGGATTTACAGTTCCAGAACAAGGCAGAAATGGGTTCAAACCCTGAGCTTTCAACATATCAGGTCTATGAAAACTATTACTAGATATTTATGAAGGGAACAAAGACCACAGTATAAAGATGTTAGTATTGCTTCAAGAAGAAAGTTAGTTATGCATTGGAAATACCTGGCATTGAGTCATATCTGGCATGCAGTGCATGCTCAATAACTGAAGCACTCTTTCCAAGTGAAAAGAAAATAGGAAGTCTAGTTGAAAGAATGAGGGCAATGGTTTTGCTGGCTGGCTTGTGGACCATCTCAAATTGTATCTCCTCTAAGTAGTAGCTTTATTTTACTGTTTTTAAAATTAAATAAAACACTCCATTTTCACACTTTTAAAATGTGCTTCCCACTCAGTTCCTCTTCCTGTGCTTTTCCTCTCTTGTCTGTCCCACACTGCTATTTTCTTTTGCACATTTTTTGTCACATTGAATTGCCAGGTGTAGGTCAGATGTCACAGGCATAACAAAGAAAAGGAAAAGCTTTCTGTGCTTCTATTCTCGTAAGCACAAAAATTACTCACTGTTTTTCTGTAAAGAGGCCAAGTAAGTGAGCCATGCAATTGAACTCCCCAAGAAGAATTTATATGGGAGTGTTGATTAAAGTATTTGAACAGAAAGGTATTAGTGTGGCTTTCAAAAGATCTATGACTGCTCTCACCACATGCTTGTCATAGGGTCCATAATGCACACATATGCATGCACAGCTCATCTATTGTTGCAGAACACCCTAGGTATGAGATGATTCTACACAAATAAATCAGCAGCCTTCACTGACTGTAAGCCTCAGGTGAAATCTCTAAGGAACCATCCCACATCCCAATTTATTTCCTCAGCAAAATGTGAGGGACAAACAGAATATGATACATGTTGACTTTAGCCTGTAACCACATTTGCTGTATTTTTATATGAATATAGACATTGTTCCTAGATTAGGTAGTTTGGAAAACAAATCATGATTATTCTTAGTAATCGTGGAGCACAAAATAACAACACCTACAGTATTAACAACAAAGTCTACTAGAACATCTCATAATGATAAAATTCTGGGGTCTGAGCCTTAAAAACACTACTTGCATTATTGTGTTGCATAGTTGAAGGATCACTGGATGAACCATGAGTTCCAGTGCTTGATCCTCCTTTCACCATTAATTGTAAATACATCAGTTAACCTTTCTGGGGTTCATTATTCATTCTGGTGTCAAGATCTTTGGCATCATTACTTGAAAGCACTTTAGAAAACTGATATAGGCTGACAGAACTGGTTTACAGTAGTAACTAGTATTTATTGTGTAGTCAGTAAACACCAAGTACAATTTAGTACTATAATTGTGTTTCTTGCTTAATTTCACATCGCTCTGAAGGAGGAATTATCATGTTTATAGGACAGATGAGAAAATTGAAGCTCTTAGAGATAAAATAACTGAACAAGTTCAGAGCCATGATAGCTACTAGAATCAGACTACAAATCCAGACACGAAGACTGCTGGAGTCATTGCACTAATCCCTACCACCTTCAGGTTACTAATTCAATGTTTAAATTATATTTCAGTTCTATATTCAAACATAAGTACAAAAACAAGTTAGTTGAATAGCATAATAGCCAATACTGTTGCAATTTTACAATTTCATATGGAAATACTGACACACTCAGTTTCCTTCTTTTGTGGAATTATAATTTTAAAATATATATATAGCATTGGGCCTGATGGCCAGAAATTGGAGTTAAGTCAAATTGAACAAAGTCTGTAATCCTGTATCTTCTGACAGAGGAAAATAAGTGTGGTAATGTTACAAAATGACTTCACAATGTTCCTTTGTCATTTCACAATGCTCCATTTTGATGTCACAATGCTCCAGAATGCCAATACTATTGCCCCATGTGCCTATATATTGCTCCATGGCGCCATCAAAATATTACAATATGAATTCACAGTGTTCCTTTGTGACATCACAATGCTCGAGTATAACGCTATCACCCCATGTGCCATTTTCTTGTTTCAATGTACCATCACAATGGTAACCGATGACTTTTCAGTGTTCCTTTGTGACATCACAATACTACAATGAGCCAATACTATCGCCCCTTGTGCCAATATATTGCTCCAATATGCCATCAAAATGCTACAGTATAACTTTTCAATGTTCTGTTATAACATCACAATGCTCCAATGTGCTAAAACTATGTTCCCAAATGTGCCATCACAATGTTACAATATGACGTCACAATGTTTCATTGCTACATCACAATGCTCCTTGGTGCCATCACCGTGTTACAGTATGATGGCAAAATGTTCGAATGTGCAATTACAATGCTCTAATGTGACAGCACAATGCTTTAATCTGCCAACACCATAGGTCCATGTGCCAGTATATTGTTCCAATATGCTAACAATGTTACAATATGACTTTTGAATGTTCCCTGTGACATCACAATGCTTGAATGTGACATCACAATGCTCTGATATGCAAATGCTATTGACCCACGGGCCATTATATTGCCCCATTTGGCATCACAATCTTACAATACAACTTCACAATGTTACATTTTGACATCACAATGCTCATATATTTCAACACTATTGTCCCATGTGTTATTACATTGCTACATTGTGCCATCAAAATGTTAAAATACGACTTCACAATGTTCCACTGTGACAATACAGTGCTCCAATGTGCCAAACTTTCTCCCCATGTGCCATTATATTACTCCAATGTGCAATCACAATGTCACAATATGAATTCAAAATGTGACATCACAACACTGTTGCCCCATGTGCCGTTCTATTGCTCCAATGACCCATCACACTGTTAAAAATATAACTTCACAATGCCCCATTGTGAAGTCACTATGCTCCAATGTGACGGCACAATGCTGCAATGTGCCAAAGCTATCATTCCATGTGTCATTATATTGCTCCAACGTGCCATCACAAGGTAACGCTATGACTTCAGAATGTGACATCACAATACTGCAATGTGCGAACACTATTTCCCCAGCGAACACTATTTCCCCATGTGCCATTCTATTGCTCCAATGCGCCATCGCACTATTACAATATGACTTCACAATGCTCCATTTTGAAGCCACAATGATGCAACGTGATGTCACAATGCTCTAATGTGCCAACAGTCTTGCCACCGGTGCCATTATATTGCTCTATAGGCCATCACAATGTTTAAATATGTCTTCATAATGTTCCATTGTGACATCACAATGTTCCATTGTGCCTTCAAAATCCTCCAATATGACATGAAAATGTTCCAATGTGCCAACACTATCACCTCATGTGCCATTATACTGCTACAATGTGACATCACAATGTTACAATATGAGCTCACAATGCTCCAGGGTATCATCGCAATGCTCCAGTGTGAAAACACAATGCTTCAATGTGCAATCACAATGCTCCAAAGTTCCAACACTAACACCATGTGTGACATTATATTGCTCCAATGTGTCATGACAATGTTACAATTTGACTTCGCAATGTTCCAATGTGACATCATAATGCTCCAGTGAGACACCACAATGCTCCAATGTGCCAACACTATCACCCCATGTGCCATTATACTGTGCCAATGTGACATCACAATGTTACAATATGACTTCACAATATTCCATTGTGACTTCAAAATGCTCCAATTTGACATCAGAATGCTCCAATGTGCCATCACAATATTACAATATGACTTCCAATAATCCATTGTGATGTAACAATGCTTGAATATGACATCACAATTCTCCAATGTGCCAACACTATCGCCCCATGTGCCATTATACTGTGCCAATGTGACATCACAATTATCCAGTGTGACATCACAATGCACCAATCTGACATCAAAATATTCCAAAATGCCATCCCGAGTGTTTCAATATGACTTCACAATGTTCAAATTTGACTTCACAATGCTCCAATATGCCAACATTAACTCAACAAGTGCCATTATATTTCTCCAATATATCATCACAATGTTACAATATGCCTTCACAGTGTTCCCTTCTCACATCTCAATGCTCCATGGTGCTATCACACTGTTACAATATGACTTCACAGTGCTCCATTGTGAAGTCACAATGCTCCAATTTTCAAACACTATCACCCCATGTACCATTATATTGCTCCAATGTGACATCAAAATGTTACAGTATGACTTCACAATGCTGCAATGTGACCTGACAAAGCTCCAATATGCCAACACTGTTGCCCCATGTGAAATCACAATGGTCTATGGTGCCATCACAATGTTAAAATATGACGTTACAGTGTTCCATTTTGGTATCATAGTGCTCCAATGTGAGATATCAATTCTCCAAAGTGCCAAAACTATCGCCTGTGTACCCTTATATTGCTCCAATATGCCATCACAATGTCACAGTAGGAATTCTAATGTTCCAATGTGACATCACAATACTCCAATGTAACAATAGTATAATCTCATGTGC
Organism: Nannospalax galili; assembly: GCF_000622305.1. NCBI lineage: Eukaryota > Metazoa > Chordata > Mammalia > Rodentia > Spalacidae > Nannospalax > Nannospalax galili. The sequence continues at coordinate 2,054,992 of NW_008331484.1, read as the reverse complement.
CTTTATATTGCTCCAATGTTCCATTACAATGTTACAATATGACTTCACAATGTTCCATGGTGACATCACAATGCTCCAAGTTAACTTCACAATGTTCCATTGTGACATCATAATGCTCCAATATTCCAACATATTGCTCCATGTCTTATTATATTGCTCCATAGTGCCACCAAAATCTTACAAGATGACTTCACAATGTTCCTTTGTCATTTCACAATGCGTAATTTTGATGTCACAATGCTCCAGTTTGCCAAAACTATCGACATGTGTACACTTATATTGCTCCAATATGCCATCACAATGTCACAGTAGGAATTCTAATGTTCCAATGTGACATCACAATACTCCAATGTCACAATAGTATCACCTCATGTGCCTTTATATTGCTCCAATGTTCCATGAGAATGTTACAATATGACTTAACAATGTTTCATTGTGACATTACAATACTCAAAGTTGACTTCACAATGTTCCATTGTGACCTCACAATGCCCCAATATTCCAACACTACTGCTCCATGTGTCATTATATTTCTCCATAGTGCCAGCAAAATATTAAAAGATGACTTCACAATGATCCTTTGTCATTTCACAATGCTTCATTTTGATGTCACAGTGCTCCAGTCTGCCAATACTATTGCCCCATGTGCTTATATATTGTGCCATAGCACAATCAAAATGTTACAATATGAATTCACAGTGTTCCTTTGTGACATCACAGCGCTCCAGTGTAACACTATCACCCCATGTGCCATTTTTGTTGTTTCAATGTACCATCATAATGGTATCCGATGACTTCTCAGTGTTCCTTTGTGACATCACAATACTACAATGAGCCAAGACTATCGCCACATTTCCCAATACATTGCTCCAATATGCCATCCAAATGCTACAGGATGACTTTTCAATGTTCCGTTATAACATCACAATGCTCCAATATGCTAACACTATGGTCCCAAATGCGCCATCACAATGTTGCTATATGACTTCACAATGTTTCATTGTTACATCACAATGCTCCATGTTGCCATCACCATGTTACAATGTGACTGCAAAATGTACCAATGTGCAATTACAGTGCTCCAATGTGACATCACAATACTTTAATCTGTGAACACCATACGTCCATGTGCTAGTATATTGCTCCAATATGTCAATAATGTTACAATATGACATCTGAATGTTCCCTTGTGACATGACAATGCTCGAATGTGACATCACAATACTGCAATATACCAACACTGTCGACCCACTTGCCATTATATTGCCCCAGTTTGGCATCACAATGTTACAATATAACTTCACAATGTTACATTTTGACATTACAATGCTCCAATATTTCAACACTATTGCCCCATGTGTTATTACATTGCTACATTGTGCCATCAAAATGTTAAAATACAACTTCACAATGTTAAATTGTGACAATAGAATGCTCCAATGTGTCAAACTATCTCCCCAAGTGCCATTCTATTGCTCCAATGAGCCATCACACTGTTAAAAATATAACTTCACAATGCCCCATTGAGAAGTCACTATGCTCCAATGTGATGTCACAGTGTTATTACATTGCTACATTGTGCCATCAAAATGTTAAAATACAACTTCACAATGTTAAATTGTGACAATAGAATGCTCCAATGTGTCAAACTATCTCCCCAAGTGCCATTCTATTGCTCCAATGAGCCATCACACTGTTAAAAATATAACTTCACAATGCCCCATTGAGAAGTCACTATGCTCCAATGTGATGTCACAATGCACCAATGTGCCAACACTATCACCTCATGTGAAATTGTATCGCTCTAATATGCCATCACAATGTAACAATATGAATTGTCAATGTTCCATCGTGACATCACAGTGCTCCACGGTGCCATCACAATGTTATCATATGACTTCACAATGTTCCATTGTGAAATGATAATGCTCCAATATGATACCACACTGCTCCAATGTGTCAACACTCTCACCCCATGGGCCATTATATTGCTCAAAATGCCATCACAATGTTACAATATGACTTCACAATGTTACATTGTGACAACACAATGCTACAATGTGACATCTTAATGCTCCCATGTGCAAACACTATTGCCCCATGTGCCATCACAGTACTCTATGATGCCAACACAATGTTACAATATGATTTCATATTGCCTTAATATGCCATCACAATGTCACAGTAGGAATTCTAATGCTCCAATGTGACATCACAATGCTCCAATGTAACAATAGTATCACCTCATGTGCCTTTATATTGCTCCAATGTTCCATGACAATGTTACAATATGAATTCATAATGTTCCGTTGTGACATCACAATGCTCCATGGCGACTTCACAATGTTCCATTGTGACATCACAATCCTCCAATGTTCCAACACTGTTGCTCCAAGTGTTATTATATTGATCCATAGTGCCAGCAAAATGTTACACGACAACTTCTCAATGTTCCTTTCTCATTTCACTGTGCTTCCTTTTGTTCTCACAATGCTCCAGTATGCCAATACTATTACCCCATGTTCTTATATACTCCTCCATAGCTCAATCAAAATGTTACAGTATATATCCAAAGTGTTCCACTGTGACATCACAATTATCCATTGTGACATCACAATGCTCCAATGTGAGATCACAATGCACCAATGTGACTTCAAAATATTCCAAAGTGCCATTCAGAGTGTTACAATATTACTTCACAATGTTCATATTTGACTTCACACTGCTTTAATATGACACCACAATGCTCCAATGTGAGATCACAATGCACCAATGTGACTTCAAAATATTCCAAAGTGCCATTCAGAGTGTTACAATATGACTTCACAATGGAGCATTGTGAAGTCAAACTGTAACATTGTGATGTCACATTGGAGCAATATAATGGCACATGAGGTGATAGTGTTGGCCCATTGACTTCACAATGGAGCATTGTGAAGTCAATGGGCCAACACTATCACCTCATGTGCCATTATATTGCTCCAATGTGACATCACAATGCTCCAATGTGCCAACACTAACTCCCCAAGTGCCATTATATTTCTCCAATATATCATCACAATGTTAAAATATGACTTTACAGTGTTCCATTATGATATCCCAGTGCTCCAATGTGAGATATCAATTCTCCAAAGTACCAAAACTACCACCCTGTGTACCCTTATATTGCCTTAATATGCCATCACAATGTCACAGTAGGAATTCTAATGCTCCAATGTGACATCACAATGCTCCAATGTAACAATAGTATCACCTCATGTGCCTTTATATTGCTCCAATGTTCCATGACAATGTTACAATATGAATTCATAATGTTCCGTTGTGACATCACAATGCTCCATGGCGACTTCACAATGTTCCATTGTGACATCACAATCCTCCAATGTTCCAACACTGTTGCTCCAAGTGTTATTATATTGATCCATAGTGCCAGCAAAATGTTACACGACAACTTCTCAATGTTCCTTTCTCATTTCACTGTGCTTCCTTTTGTTCTCACAATGCTCCAGTATGCCAATACTATTACCCCATGTTCTTATATACTCCTCCATAGCTCAATCAAAATGTTACAGTATATATCCAAAGTGTTCCACTGTGACATCACAATTATCCATTGTGACATCACAATGCTCCAATGTGAGATCACAATGCGCCAATCTGATATCAAAATATTCCAAAATGCTATCCTGAGTGTTTCAATATGACTTCACAACTCGCCCTGTGTACCCTTATATTGTTCCAGTATGCCATCACAATGTCACATTAGGAATTCTAATGTTCCCTTGTGACAATACAATGCTCCAATGGGGCAAACTATCTTCCCATGTGCCATATATTGCTCCAATGTGACATCACAATGTAACAATACAACTTCAAAATGTGACATCACAACACTGATGCTCCATGTGCCATTCTATTGCCGAATGAGCCATCACCCTGTTAACAATAAAACTTCACAATGCCCCATTGTGAAGTCACTATGCTCCAATGTGACGTCACAATTCCCAATGTGCCAACACTTTTGCCCCATTTGCCGCTATATTGTTACATCACAAATATCCAGTGTGACATCACAATGCTCCAATGTGACATCACAATGCACCAATATGACATCAAAATATTCCAAAATGCCATTCAGAGTGTTACAAAATAACTTCACAATGTTCTAAATTGACTTCACAATGCTTTAATATGACAACACAGTGTTCCAATATGCGAAGACTAACTCCCGAATGCCATTATATTTCTCCATTATATCATCACAATATTACAATATGCCTTCACAATATTCCCTTGTCACATCACAATCCTCATATGTGGCATCACAATGCTTCATGATGCCATCGCACAGTTACAATATGACTTCAAAAGGCTCCATTTGTGAAGCCACAATGCTCCAGTGTGCCAACACTATCGCCACATGAGCCATTCTATTGCTCCAATGTGCCATCACAATGTGACAATGTGACTTCATAATGTTCCATTGTGACATCACAATATTCCATTGTGACTTCAAACTCCTCCAATGTGACACGAAAATCCTCCAATGTGAAAACACTATCACCCCATGTGCCATTCTATTGCTCCAATGTGCCATCGCACTGTTACAATATGACTTCACAATGCTCCATTGTGACATCACAATGATCCAATGTGACGTCACAATGTTCCAATTTTCCAACACTATCACCACATGTGCCATTATATTGCTCTATATGCCATCACAATGTTACACTATGTCTTCGTGATGTTCCATTGTGACATCACAATGTCCCATTGTGCCTTCAAAGACCTCCAATGTGACATGAAAACATTCCAATGTGCCAACACTACCACCTAATGTGCCATTATATTGCTCCAATGTCACATCACAATGTTACAATATGACTTCACAATGATCCAGGGTGTCATCACAATGCTCCAGTGTGAAATCACAATGCTCCAATGTGCCATCAGAATGTTACAATATGAATTCACAATAATCGATTGTGATGTAACAAGGCTTGAATATGACATCACAATTCTCCAATGTGCCAACACTATCGCCCCATGTGCCATTATACTGCTCCAATGTGCCATCACAATGTTCCATTATGACATCACTATGCACCAATCTGATATCAAAATATTCCATAATGCCATTCCGAGTGTTACAATATGACTTCTCAATATTCAAATTTGACTTCACAATGCTTTAATATGGCACCACAATGCTCCAATGTGCCAACACTAACTCCCCAAGTGCCATTATATTTCTCCAATATATCATCACAATGTTAAAATATGCCTTCACAATGTTCCCTTGTCATATAACAATCCTCAAATGTGAAATCACAACAATCCATGGTGCCATCACACTGTTACAATTATGACTTCACAATGCTCCATTGTGAAGTCAATGGGCCAACACTATCACCTCTTGTGCCATTATATTGCTCAAATGTGACATCACAATGTTACAGTTTGACTTCACAATGCTCCAATGAGACCTGACAATGCTCCATATGCCAACACCGTTGCACCATGTGAAATCACAATGCTCTATGGTGCAATCACAATGTTAAAATATGACTTTACAGAGTTGCATTATGGTACCCCAGTGCTCCAATGTGAGATATCAATTCTCCAAAGTACCAAAACTATGGCCCTGTGTACCCTTATATTGCTTTAACATGCAATCACAATGTCACAGTAGGAATTCTAATGCTCCAATGTGACATCACAATGCTCCAATGTAACAATAGTATCGCCTCATGTGCTTTTATATTGCTCCAATGTTCCATGACAATGTTACAATATGACTTCATAATGTTCATTGTGACATCACAATGCTCCATGGTGACTTCACAATGTTCCATTGTGATATCACAATACACCAATATTCCAACACTGTTGCTTCAAGTGTTATTGTATTGCTCCATAGTGCCAGCAAAATGTTACACGACAACTTCTCAATGTTCCTTTCTCATTTCACTGTGCTTCCTTTTGTTCTCACAATGCTCCAGTATGCCAATACTATTACCCCATGTTCTTATATACTCCTCCATAGCTCAATCAAAATGTTACAGTATATATCCAAAGTGTTCCACTGTGACATCACAATTATCCATTGTGACATCACAATGCTCCAATGTGAGATCACAATGCACCAATCTGATATCAAAATATTCCAAAATGCTATCCTGAGTGTTTCAATATGACTTCACAACGTTCAAATTTGACTTCACAATGCTTTAATATGACATCACAATGCTCCAATGTGAGATCACAATGCGCCAATCTGATATCAAAATATTCCAAAATGCTATCCTGAGTGTTTCAATATGACTTCACAACGTTCAAATTTGACTTCACAATGCTTTAATATGACACCACAATGCTCCAATGTGCCAACATTAACTCATCACAATGCTCGGGTGTACCACAATCGTACCATGTGCCATTTTCTTGTTTCATTGCACCATCACAATGCTAACCGATGACTTCTCAATGTTCCTTCTTGACATCACAATACTACAATGAGCCAATACTATCGCCCCATGTGCCGATATATTCTTCCAATACGCCATCAAAATGCTACAATATGACTTTTCAGTGATTGTTGTAACATCACAATGCTCCAATGTGCTAACACTACGGTTCCACCTGTGCCATCACAGTGTAACAATATGACTTCACAATGTTTCCTTGTTTCTTCACAATGGTCCATGGTGCCATCAACATCTTACAATATGACTGCAAATGTACCAATGTGCAATTACAATCCTCTAATATGACATCACAATGCTTTAATCTGCCAATACCATAGGTCCATGTGGTAGTATATTGCTCCAATATGCCAACAATGTTACAATATGACTTCTGAATATTCCCTTGTGACATCACAATTCACGAATGTGACATCACAATGCTCAAATATGCCAAAACTATCGACCCATTTGGCAATATATTGCCCCAATTTGGCATCAAAATCTTACAATATAACTTCACAATATTACATTTTGATATCACAATGCTCCAATATTTCAGCACTTTATCCCATGTGTTACTACATTGCTCCAATGGGACATCACAATGTAACAATATGACTTCAAAATGTGACTTCACAGCACTGTTGCCCCATGTGCCATTCTGTTGCTCCAATGTACCATTGCACTGTTACAATAAGACTTCACAATTGCGAGGTCACAATCATCCAATGCGATGTCACAATGCTCAACTGTGCCAACACTACTGCCACATGTGCCATTATGTTGCTCTATATGCCATCACAGTGTTACAATATGTCTTCATAATGTTCCATTGTGACATCACAATGTTCCATTGTGCCTTGAAAGTCCTCCAATGTGGCATGAAAATGTTCCAAGGTGCCAACCTTATTACCCCATGTGCCATTACATTGCTCCAATGTGACATCACAATGTTACAATATGACTTCACAGTGCTCCAGGGTGTCATCACAATGCTCCAGTGTGAAATCACAATGCTCCAATGTGTCATCACAATGTTACAATATGAATTCACAATAATTGATTGTGATGTAACAAGGCTTGAATATGACATCACAATTCTCCAATGTACCAACACTATCGCCCCATGTGCCATTATACTGTTCCAATGTGCCATCACAATGTTCCATTGTGACATCACAATGCACCAATCTGACATCAAAATATTCCATAATGCCATTCCGAGTGTTACAATATGTCTTCACAATGTTCAAATTTGACTTCACAATGCTTTAATATGACACCACAATGCTCCAATATGCCCACGTTGATTCCCCAAGTGCCATTATATTTCTCCAATATATCATCACAATGTTACAATATGCCTTCAGATTTTTCTCTTGTCACATCTCATATCTCCACAGTTCCATCACACTGTTACAATATGATTTCACAATGCTCCATTGTGAAGTCACAGTGCACCAATGTGCCAACACCATCACCTCATGTGAAATTATATTGCTCAAATGTGACATCACAATGTTAGAGTATGTCTTCACAATGCTCCAATGTGACCTGACAATGCTCCAATATGCCAACACTGTTGGCCCATGTGAAATCACAATGGTCTATGGTGCCATCACAATGTTAAAATATGACTTTACAGTGTTCCATTATGGTATCACAGTTCTCCAATGTGAGATATCAATTCTCCCAAGTGCCAAAACTATCGACATGTGTACATATATTGCTCCAATATGCCATCACAATGTCACAGTAGGAATTCTAATGTTTCACTGTGACAATACAATGCTCCAATGTAACAAGAGTATCACCACATGTGCCTTTATATTGCTCCAATGTTTCATGAGAATGTTACAATATGACTTAACAATGTTCCATTGTGAAATTACAGTACTCAAAGGTGGCTTCACAATGTTCCATTGTGACCTCACAATGCCCCAATATTCCAACACTACTGCTCCATGTGTCGTTATATTGCTCCATTGTGCCAGCACAATGTTCCAAGATGACTTCACAATGTTCCTTTGTCATTTCACAATGCTTCATTTTGATGTCACCATGCTCCAGTCTGCCAATACTATTGCCCCATGTGCTTATATATTGCTCCATATCACAATCAAAATGTTACAATATGAATTCACAGTGTTCCTTTGTGATATCACAGTGCTCCAGTGTAACACTATCGCCCCATGTGCCATTTTCTTGTTTCAATATACCATCACAATGCTAACCTATGACTTCTCAGTGTTCCTTTATGACATCACAATACTACAATGAGCCAATACTATCGGTGCCATCACAGTGTTACAATATGAATTCACAATATTACATTGTGACTTCACAATGCTCCAATGTGACATCACAGTGCTTCAATGTGCCAACACTATGGCCTCATGTGCCATCTCAATGCTCTATGTTGTCATCAAAATGTTATAATATGACTTAATGATTCATTGTCACCTCACAATGCACCATGGTGCCATCACCGTGTTACAATATGACTGCAAAATGTACCAATGTGCAATTACAGTGCTCCAATGTGACATCACAATACTTTAATCTGTGAACACCATAGGTCCATGTGGTAGTATATTGCTCCAATATGTCAACAATGTTACAATATGACTTCTGAATGTTCCCTTGTGACTTCACAATGCTCGAATGGGACATCACAATGCTCCGATATACCAACACTATCGACCCACGTGCCATTATATTGCCCCAATTTGGCATCACAATTTTACAATATAACTTCACAATGTTACATTTTGACAATACAATGCTCCAATATTTCAACACCCTTGTCCTATATGTTACTATATTTCTCCACTGTGTGATCAAAATGTAAAATACAGTGTTCCATTGTGACAATACAATGCTCCAATGTGCCCAACTATCTCCCCATGTGCCATTATATTTTTCCAATATGCCATCACAATGTAACAATGACTTCAAAATGGGACATCAAAACACTGTTGCCCCATGTGCCATCCTATTGCACCAATGAGCCATCACACTGTTAAAAATATAACTTCACAATGTCCCACTGTGAAGTTACTATGTTCCAATGTGACGTCACAATGCTCCAATATGCCAGCCATATCGCCCCATGTGCCATTATTTTGCTCCAATGTGCCATCACAAGGTAACACTCTGACTTCAAAATGTGACATCACAATACTGCAATGTGCGAACACTATTTCCCCATGTGCCATTCTATTGCTCCAATGCGCCATTGCACTGTTACAATATGACTTCACAATGCTTACATTGTTCCATTATGATATCACAGTGCTCCAATGTGAGATATCAATTCTCCAAAGTGCCAAAACTATCGCCCTGTGTACCCTTATATGGCTCCAATATGCCATCACAATGACAAAGTAGGAATTCTAATGTTCCAATGTGACATCACAATGCTCCAATGTAACAATAGTATCGTGTCTTGTGCTTATATTGCTATAATGTTCCATGACAATGTTACAATATGACTTCACAGTGTTCCATTGTGACATAACATTGCTCCAAGCTGACATCACAATGCTCCAATATTCCAACACTATTGCTCCATGTGTTATTATATTGCTCCATAGGGCCAACAAAATGTTACAATATGACTTCACAATGTTCCTTTGTCATTTCACAATGCTCCATTTTGATATCACAATGCTCCAGTATGCCAATACTATTGCCCCATGTGCCTATATATTGCTCCATAGCTCCATCAAAATATTACAGTATGAATTCACAGTGTTCCTGTGTGACATTGCAATACTCCAATGTAACACTATCACCCCATGTGCCATTGTATTGTTTCAATGTGCCATCACAATGCTAACCTATGACTTCTCAGTCTTCCTTTGTGACATCACAATACTCCAATGAGCCAATACTTTTGCCCCATGTGCCAATATATTTTTCCAATATGCCATCAAAATGCTACAATATGACTTTTCAATGTTCCGTTACAACATCACAATGCTCCAATGTGCTTACACTATGGTCCCAAATGTGCCATCACAGTGTTACAACATGACTTCACAATGTTTCATTGCTACATCACAATGCTCCTTGGTGCCATCACCATGTTACAATGTGACTGCAAAATGTACCAATGTGCAATTAAAATGCTCCAATGTGACATCACAATACTTTAATCTGTGAACACCATAGGTCCATGTGCTAGTATATTGCTCCAATATGTCAACAATGTTACAATATGACATCTGAATGTTCCCTTGTGACATGACAGTGTTTGAATGGGACATCACAATGCTCCGATATGCCAACACTATCGACCCACATGCCATTATATTGCCCCAATTTGGCATTACAGTGTTACAATGTAACTTCACAATTTTACATTTTGACAATACAATGCTCCAATATTTCAACACCCTTGTCCCAGGTGTTATTATATGTCTCCATTGTGCCATCAAAATGTTAAAATACAATGTTCCATTGTGACAATACAGTGCTCCATTGTGCCCAACTATTTCCCCATGTGCCATTATATTTTTCCAATATGCCATCACAATGTAACAATATGGCTTCAAAATGTGACATCACAACACTATTGCCCCATGTGCCATTCTATTTTCCAATGAGCCATCACACTGTTAAAAATATAACTTCACAATGCCCCATTGTGAAGTCACTATGCTCCAATGTGACATCACAATGCTCAAATGTGCCAACACTGTCGCCCCCTGTGCCATTATATTGCTCCAACGTACCATCACAAGGTAATAATATGACTTCAAAATGTGACATTGCAATACTGCAATGTGCGAACACTATTTCCCCATATGCCATTCTATTGCTTCAGTGCACCATCGCACTGTTACAATATGACTTCACAATGCTCCATTGTGAAGTCACAATACTCCAATGTGCCAACACTATCGCCCCATATGCCATTATATTGCTCTATATGCCATCACAATATTACAGTATGACCTCACAATATTCCATTGTGACTTCAAAATGCTCCAGTTTGATATCAGAATGCTTCAATGTGCCATCATAATGTTACAATGTGTCTTCACAACAATCCATTATGATGTAACAATGCTTGAATATGACATCACAATTCAGCAATGTGCCAACACTACCACCCCATGTGCAATTATACTGCTCCAATGTGCCATCACAATGTTCCATTGTTATATCACAATTATCCAGTGTAACATCACAATGCTCCAATGTGACATCACAATGCACTGATGTGACATCAAAATATTCCCAAATGCCATTCAGAGTGTTACAGTATGACTTCACAATGATCAAATTTGACTTCACAATGCTTTAATATGACACCACAATGCTCCAATGTGCCAACATTAACTCCCCAAGTGCCATTATATTTTTCCAATATATCATCATAATGGTACAATATGCCTTCACAATGTTCCCTTTCACATCACAATCCTAAAATGGGACATCACAATGCTCCATGGTGCCATCACACTGTTACAATATGTCTTCACAATGCTTCATTGTGAAGTCACAATGCTCCTATGTGCCAAGAGTATTACCCCATGTGCCATTATACAGCTCATATGTGACATCAAAATGTTACAGTATGACTTCACAATGCTCCAATATGACCCAACAGTGCTCCAATATGCCAACACTGTTGCACCATGTGAAATCACAATGCTCTATGGTGCCATCACAATGTTAAAATATGACTTTACAGTTTTCCATTATGATATCACAGTGCTCAAATGTGAGATATCAATTCTCCAAAGCACCAAAACTATCACCCTGTGTACCCTTATATTGCTCCATATGCCATCACAATATCACAGTAGGAATTGTAATGTTCCGATGTGACATCACAATGCTCCAGTGTAACAATAGTATCGCCTCATGTGCCTTTATATTGCTCCAATGTTCCATGACAATGTAACAATATGACTTAACAGTGTTCCATTGTGACATCACAATGCTGCAATATTCCAACACTATTGCTCCATGTCTTATTATATGGCTCCATAGTGCCACCAAAATGTTACAAGATGCCTTCAAAATGTCCCTTTGTCATTTCACAATGCTTCATTTAGATGTCACAATGCTCCAGGTATGCCAATACTATTGCCCCATGTGCTTATATATTGCTCGGTAGCACAATCAAAATGTTACAATATGAATTCACAGTGTTCCTTTGTGATATCATAATGCCCCAGTGTAACACTATCGCCCCATGTGCCACTTTCTTGTTTCAATGTACCATCACAATGGTAATCGATGACTTCTCAGTGTTCGTTTGTGACATCACAAAACTACAATGAGCCAATACTATCGGCCCATGTGCCAATATATTGCTCCAATATGCCATCCAAATGCTACAGTGTGACTTTTCAGTGTTCCGTTGTAACATCACAATGCTCCAGTGTGCTAACACTATGGTCCCAAATGTGCCATCACAATGTTACAACATGACTTCACAATGTTTCATTGCTACAACACAATGCTCCTTTGTGCCATCACCGTGTTACAATGTGACTGCAAAATATACCAATGTGCAACTACAATGCTCCAATGTGATATCACAATTCTCTAATCTGCCAACACCATAGGTCCATGTGCTAGTATATTTCTTTGATATGCCAACAGTATTACAATATGACTTCCGAATGTTCCCTCGTGACATCACAACGCTCAATGTGACATCACAATGCTCCGATATGCCAACACTATCGACCCATGTGCCATTATATTGCCCCAATTTGGCATCACAATATTACAATATAACTTCACAATGTTACATTTTGACATCACAATGCTCCAATATTTCAGCACTCTTGTCACATGTTTAATTATATCGCTCCATTGTGCCATCAAAATGTTAAAATACGACTTCACCGTGTTCCATTGTGACAACATAATGTCCCAATGTGCCAAACTAACTCCCCATGTGCCATTCTTCTGCTCCAATGAGCCATCACACTGTTAAAAATATAACTTCACAATGCCCCATTGTGAAGTCACTATGCTCCAATGTGAACTCACAATGCTCCAATGTGTCAACACTATCACCCATGTGCCATTATTTTGCTCCAACGTGCCAT